>NC_092179.1:1647112-1807094 GCF_045791955.1 Oncorhynchus clarkii lewisi | reverse complement strand
TTGTTTTGCAGTCGCCAGCAATGACGGTGAGAATATGCATTGACAGGTCGATGTTGCCAGGCCACAGTGAATCACGTGAGTGTTGGTGGTATACTTGTGAGCATAGCTATCTTCCAAGCAGTTGACCAGGTTTCAGTTCAAATACTCTGTAGTTCATCTGCTGAGTCTTTCAGATTCAATCTTCATTAGCTGTAACAGCAAGAAACAAATGAAGAAAGAGCTAAATGTAGATTTTAACAATTAAAAAGTAGACATCAAAATCAATTGGATCTCATTTCATTTGATCCGATTGATGCACCGGTATGTGAATAAAAAAATAAAAAAACATTGGAATCTCTCAGTTTTAAACTAGAAATGTCACATATTTTGCACTGGATGCTTCTCAGTCCTACCATAACTGCTGATGTTACACCTCTGCATTTTTGGTGAAATGTGGCAGAGCGAGAGCAATGTTTGTCAAAACATGACACATCCCGAAAATCTGTCTTCTCATACAAATGTCTGTAGCTTCTGAACGGTTTGACCTACAAAATACTTTGACCATTCTGTGGAAAGGGGAGACTCTCGCAAACACAATGGTGTTCTCAGTTTTGCTCTACGACCCCCACAAGTGTCACGGGACTCGTCTGAAGGTAACCTATGTCCCGGTAAAAGGACAGATTTTTTAACCAAGGAAGAAATTAATAAATGTTGTGCGATGCTGAACCCACTAGTGCAGAGCACAATGGATTAGCAGTCCATTGCCTTAATCACTCGTCCACCTGGTCCTGCGCTCCAGTGGTGGCAGTCGCCCCTCCAACCAGTTGCCCAAGATCCGCCTGTCTCACATTGTTAAAGGCTCTTCAAAAGGGCTCGTCCGGGATTTGAACCCGGGACCTCTCGCACCCAAAGCGAGAATCATACCCCTAGACCAACGAGCCATTTATTTCAAGACGTTGTTTTGCAGTCGCCAGCAATGACGGTGAGAATATGCATTGACAGGTCGATGTTGCCAGGCCACAGTGAATCACGTGAGTGTTGGTGGTATACTTGTGAGCATAGCTATCTTCCAAGCAGTTGACCAGGTTTCAGTTCAAATACTCTGTAGTTCATCTGCTGAGTCTTTCAGATTCAATCTTCATTAGCTGTAACAGCAAGAAACAAATGAAGAAAGAGCTAAATGTAGATTTTAACAATTAAAAAGTAGACATCAAAATCAATTGGATCTCATTTCATTTGATCCGATTGATGCACCGGTATGTGAATAAAAAAATAAAAAAACATTGGAATCTCTCAGTTTTAAACTAGAAATGTCACATATTTTGCACTGGATGCTTCTCAGTCCTACCATAACTGCTGATGTTACACCTCTGCATTTTTGGTGAAATGTGGCAGAGCGAGAGCAATGTTTGTCAAAACATGACACATCCCGAAAATCTGTCTTCTCATACAAATGTCTGTAGCTTCTGAACGATTTGACCTACAAAATACTTTGACCATTCTGTGGAAAGGGGAGACTCTCGCAAACACAATGGTGTTCTCAGTTTTGCTCTACGACCCCCACAAGTGTCACGGGACTCGTCTGAAGGTAACCTATGTCCCGGTAAAAGGACAGGTTTTTTAACCAAGGAAGAAATTAATAAATGTTGTGCGATGCTGAACCCACTAGTGCAGAGCACAATGGATTAGCAGTCCATTGCCTTAATCACTCGTCCACCTGGTCCTGCGCTCCAGTGGTGGCAGTCGCCCCTCCAACCAGTTGCCCAAGATCCGCCTGTCTCACATTGTTAAAGGCTCTTCAAAAGGGCTCGTCCGGGATTTGAACCCGGGACCTCTCGCACCCAAAGCGAGAATCATACCCCTAGACCAACGAGCCATTTATTTCAAGACGTTGTTTTGCAGTCGCCAGCAATGACGGTGAGAATATGCATTGACAGGTCGATGTTGCCAGGCCACAGTGAATCACGTGAGTGTTGGTGGTATACTTGTGAGCATAGCTATCTTCCAAGCAGTTGACCAGGTTTCAGTTCAAATACTCTGTAGTTCATCTGCTGAGTCTTTCAGATTCAATCTTCATTAGCTGTAACAGCAAGAAACAAATGAAGAAAGAGCTAAATGTAGATTTTAACAATTAAAAAGTAGACATCAAAATCAATTGGATCTCATTTCATTTGATCCGATTGATGCACCGGTATGTGAATAAAAAAATAAAAAAACATTGGAATCTCTCAGTTTTAAACTAGAAATGTCACATATTTTGCACTGGATGCTTCTCAGTCCTACCATAACTGCTGATGTTACACCTCTGCATTTTTGGTGAAATGTGGCAGAGCGAGAGCAATGTTTGTCAAAACATGACACATCCCGAAAATCTGTCTTCTCATACAAATGTCTGTAGCTTCTGAACGATTTGACCTACAAAATACTTTGACCATTCTGTGGAAAGGGGAGACTCTCGCAAACACAATGGTGTTCTCAGTTTTGCTCTACGACCCCCACAAGTGTCACGGGACTCGTCTGAAGGTAACCTATGTCCCGGTAAAAGGACAGATTTTTTAACCAAGGAAGAAATTAATAAATGTTGTGCGATGCTGAACCCACTAGTGCAGAGCACAATGGATTAGCAGTCCATTGCCTTAATCACTCGTCCACCTGGTCCTGCGCTCCAGTGGTGGCAGTCGCCCCTCCAACCAGTTGCCCAAGATCCGCCTGTCTCACATTGTTAAAGGCTCTTCAAAAGGGCTCGTCCGGGATTTGAACCCGGGACCTCTCGCACCCAAAGCGAGAATCATACCCCTAGACCAACGAGCCATTTATTTCAAGACGTTGTTTTGCAGTCGCCAGCAATGACGGTGAGAATATGCATTGACAGGTCGATGTTGCCAGGCCACAGTGAATCACGTGAGTGTTGGTGGTATACTTGTGAGCATAGCTATCTTCCAAGCAGTTGACCAGGTTTCAGTTCAAATACTCTGTAGTTCATCTGCTGAGTCTTTCAGATTCAATCTTCATTAGCTGTAACAGCAAGAAACAAATGAAGAAAGAGCTAAATGTAGATTTTAACAATTAAAAAGTAGACATCAAAATCAATTGGATCTCATTTCATTTGATCCGATTGATGCACCGGTATGTGAATAAAAAAATAAAAAAACATTGGAATCTCTCAGTTTTAAACTAGAAATGTCACATATTTTGCACTGGATGCTTCTCAGTCCTACCATAACTGCTGATGTTACACCTCTGCATTTTTGGTGAAATGTGGCAGAGCGAGAGCAATGTTTGTCAAAACATGACACATCCCGAAAATCTGTCTTCTCATACAAATGTCTGTAGCTTCTGAACGATTTGACCTACAAAATACTTTGACCATTCTGTGGAAAGGGGAGACTCTCGCAAACACAATGGTGTTCTCAGTTTTGCTCTACGACCCCCACAAGTGTCACGGGACTCGTCTGAAGGTAACCTATGTCCCGGTAAAAGGACAGATTTTTTAACCAAGGAAGAAATTAATAAATATTGTGCGATGCTGAACCCACTAGTGCAGAGCACAATGGATTAGCAGTCCATTGCCTTAATCACTCGTCCACCTGGTCCTGCGCTCCAGTGGTGGCAGTCGCCCCTCCAACCAGTTGCCCAAGATCCGCCTGTCTCACATTGTTAAAGGCTCTTCAAAAGGGCTCGTCCGGGATTTGAACCCGGGACCTCTCGCACCCAAAGCGAGAATCATACCCCTAGACCAACGAGCCATTTATTTCAAGACGTTGTTTTGCAGTCGCCAGCAATGACGGTGAGAATATGCATTGACAGGTCGATGTTGCCAGGCCACAGTGAATCACGTGAGTGTTGGTGGTATACTTGTGAGCATAGCTATCTTCCAAGCAGTTGACCAGGTTTCAGTTCAAATACTCTGTAGTTCATCTGCTGAGTCTTTCAGATTCAATCTTCATTAGCTGTAACAGCAAGAAACAAATGAAGAAAGAGCTAAATGTAGATTTTAACAATTAAAAAGTAGACATCAAAATCAATTGGATCTCATTTCATTTGATCCGATTGATGCACCGGTATGTGAATAAAAAAATAAAAAAACATTGGAATCTCTCAGTTTTAAACTAGAAATGTCACATATTTTGCACTGGATGCTTCTCAGTCCTACCATAACTGCTGATGTTACACCTCTGCATTTTTGGTGAAATGTGGCAGAGCGAGAGCAATGTTTGTCAAAACATGACACATCCCGAAAATCTGTCTTCTCATACAAATGTCTGTAGCTTCTGAACGATTTGACCTACAAAATACTTTGACCATTCTGTGGAAAGGGGAGACTCTCGCAAACACAATGGTGTTCTCAGTTTTGCTCTACGACCCCCACAAGTGTCACGGGACTCGTCTGAAGGTAACCTATGTCCCGGTAAAAGGACAGATTTTTTAACCAAGGAAGAAATTAATAAATATTGTGCGATGCTGAACCCACTAGTGCAGAGCACAATGGATTAGCAGTCCATTGCCTTAATCACTCGTCCACCTGGTCCTGCGCTCCAGTGGTGGCAGTCGCCCCTCCAACCAGTTGCCCAAGATCCGCCTGTCTCACATTGTTAAAGGCTCTTCAAAAGGGCTCGTCCGGGATTTGAACCCGGGACCTCTCGCACCCAAAGCGAGAATCATACCCCTAGACCAACGAGCCATTTATTTCAAGACGTTGTTTTGCAGTCGCCAGCAATGACGGTGAGAATATGCATTGACAGGTCGATGTTGCCAGGCCACAGTGAATCACGTGAGTGTTGGTGGTATACTTGTGAGCATAGCTATCTTCCAAGCAGTTGACCAGGTTTCAGTTCAAATACTCTGTAGTTCATCTGCTGAGTCTTTCAGATTCAATCTTCATTAGCTGTAACAGCAAGAAACAAATGAAGAAAGAGCTAAATGTAGATTTTAACAATTAAAAAGTAGACATCAAAATCAATTGGATCTCATTTCATTTGATCCGATTGATGCACCGGTATGTGAATAAAAAAATAAAAAAACATTGGAATCTCTCAGTTTTAAACTAGAAATGTCACATATTTTGCACTGGATGCTTCTCAGTCCTACCATAACTGCTGATGTTACACCTCTGCATTTTTGGTGAAATGTGGCAGAGCGAGAGCAATGTTTGTCAAAACATGACACATCCCGAAAATCTGTCTTCTCATACAAATGTCTGTAGCTTCTGAACGATTTGACCTACAAAATACTTTGACCATTCTGTGGAAAGGGGAGACTCTCGCAAACACAATGGTGTTCTCAGTTTTGCTCTACGACCCCCACAAGTGTCACGGGACTCGTCTGAAGGTAACCTATGTCCCGGTAAAAGGACAGGTTTTTTAACCAAGGAAGAAATTAATAAATGTTGTGCGATGCTGAACCCACTAGTGCAGAGCACAATGGATTAGCAGTCCATTGCCTTAATCACTCGTCCACCTGGTCCTGCGCTCCAGTGGTGGCAGTCGCCCCTCCAACCAGTTGCCCAAGATCCGCCTGTCTCACATTGTTAAAGGCTCTTCAAAAGGGCTCGTCCGGGATTTGAACCCGGGACCTCTCGCACCCAAAGCGAGAATCATACCCCTAGACCAACGAGCCATTTATTTCAAGACGTTGTTTTGCAGTCGCCAGCAATGACGGTGAGAATATGCATTGACAGGTCGATGTTGCCAGGCCACAGTGAATCACGTGAGTGTTGGTGGTATACTTGTGAGCATAGCTATCTTCCAAGCAGTTGACCAGGTTTCAGTTCAAATACTCTGTAGTTCATCTGCTGAGTCTTTCAGATTCAATCTTCATTAGCTGTAACAGCAAGAAACAAATGAAGAAAGAGCTAAATGTAGATTTTAACAATTAAAAAGTAGACATCAAAATCAATTGGATCTCATTTCATTTGATCCGATTGATGCACCGGTATGTGAATAAAAAAATAAAAAAACATTGGAATCTCTCAGTTTTAAACTAGAAATGTCACATATTTTGCACTGGATGCTTCTCAGTCCTACCATAACTGCTGATGTTACACCTCTGCATTTTTGGTGAAATGTGGCAGAGCGAGAGCAATGTTTGTCAAAACATGACACATCCCGAAAATCTGTCTTCTCATACAAATGTCTGTAGCTTCTGAACGATTTGACCTACAAAATACTTTGACCATTCTGTGGAAAGGGGAGACTCTCGCAAACACAATGGTGTTCTCAGTTTTGCTCTACGACCCCCACAAGTGTCACGGGACTCGTCTGAAGGTAACCTATGTCCCGGTAAAAGGACAGGTTTTTTAACCAAGGAAGAAATTAATAAATGTTGTGCGATGCTGAACCCACTAGTGCAGAGCACAATGGATTAGCAGTCCATTGCCTTAATCACTCGTCCACCTGGTCCTGCGCTCCAGTGGTGGCAGTCGCCCCTCCAACCAGTTGCCCAAGATCCGCCTGTCTCACATTGTTAAAGGCTCTTCAAAAGGGCTCGTCCGGGATTTGAACCCGGGACCTCTCGCACCCAAAGCGAGAATCATACCCCTAGACCAACGAGCCATTTATTTCAAGACGTTGTTTTGCAGTCGCCAGCAATGACGGTGAGAATATGCATTGACAGGTCGATGTTGCCAGGCCACAGTGAATCACGTGAGTGTTGGTGGTATACTTGTGAGCATAGCTATCTTCCAAGCAGTTGACCAGGTTTCAGTTCAAATACTCTGTAGTTCATCTGCTGAGTCTTTCAGATTCAATCTTCATTAGCTGTAACAGCAAGAAACAAATGAAGAAAGAGCTAAATGTAGATTTTAACAATTAAAAAGTAGACATCAAAATCAATTGGATCTCATTTCATTTGATCCGATTGATGCACCGGTATGTGAATAAAAAAATAAAAAAACATTGGAATCTCTCAGTTTTAAACTAGAAATGTCACATATTTTGCACTGGATGCTTCTCAGTCCTACCATAACTGCTGATGTTACACCTCTGCATTTTTGGTGAAATGTGGCAGAGCGAGAGCAATGTTTGTCAAAACATGACACATCCCGAAAATCTGTCTTCTCATACAAATGTCTGTAGCTTCTGAACGATTTGACCTACAAAATACTTTGACCATTCTGTGGAAAGGGGAGACTCTCGCAAACACAATGGTGTTCTCAGTTTTGCTCTACGACCCCCACAAGTGTCACGGGACTCGTCTGAAGGTAACCTATGTCCCGGTAAAAGGACAGGTTTTTTAACCAAGGAAGAAATTAATAAATGTTGTGCGATGCTGAACCCACTAGTGCAGAGCACAATGGATTAGCAGTCCATTGCCTTAATCACTCGTCCACCTGGTCCTGCGCTCCAGTGGTGGCAGTCGCCCCTCCAACCAGTTGCCCAAGATCCGCCTGTCTCACATTGTTAAAGGCTCTTCAAAAGGGCTCGTCCGGGATTTGAACCCGGGACCTCTCGCACCCAAAGCGAGAATCATACCCCTAGACCAACGAGCCATTTATTTCAAGACGTTGTTTTGCAGTCGCCAGCAATGACGGTGAGAATATGCATTGACAGGTCGATGTTGCCAGGCCACAGTGAATCACGTGAGTGTTGGTGGTATACTTGTGAGCATAGCTATCTTCCAAGCAGTTGACCAGGTTTCAGTTCAAATACTCTGTAGTTCATCTGCTGAGTCTTTCAGATTCAATCTTCATTAGCTGTAACAGCAAGAAACAAATGAAGAAAGAGCTAAATGTAGATTTTAACAATTAAAAAGTAGACATCAAAATCAATTGGATCTCATTTCATTTGATCCGATTGATGCACCGGTATGTGAATAAAAAAATAAAAAAACATTGGAATCTCTCAGTTTTAAACTAGAAATGTCACATATTTTGCACTGGATGCTTCTCAGTCCTACCATAACTGCTGATGTTACACCTCTGCATTTTTGGTGAAATGTGGCAGAGCGAGAGCAATGTTTGTCAAAACATGACACATCCCGAAAATCTGTCTTCTCATACAAATGTCTGTAGCTTCTGAACGATTTGACCTACAAAATACTTTGACCATTCTGTGGAAAGGGGAGACTCTCGCAAACACAATGGTGTTCTCAGTTTTGCTCTACGACCCCCACAAGTGTCACGGGACTCGTCTGAAGGTAACCTATGTCCCGGTAAAAGGACAGGTTTTTTAACCAAGGAAGAAATTAATAAATGTTGTGCGATGCTGAACCCACTAGTGCAGAGCACAATGGATTAGCAGTCCATTGCCTTAATCACTCGTCCACCTGGTCCTGCGCTCCAGTGGTGGCAGTCGCCCCTCCAACCAGTTGCCCAAGATCCGCCTGTCTCACATTGTTAAAGGCTCTTCAAAAGGGCTCGTCCGGGATTTGAACCCGGGACCTCTCGCACCCAAAGCGAGAATCATACCCCTAGACCAACGAGCCATTTATTTCAAGACGTTGTTTTGCAGTCGCCAGCAATGACGGTGAGAATATGCATTGACAGGTCGATGTTGCCAGGCCACAGTGAATCACGTGAGTGTTGGTGGTATACTTGTGAGCATAGCTATCTTCCAAGCAGTTGACCAGGTTTCAGTTCAAATACTCTGTAGTTCATCTGCTGAGTCTTTCAGATTCAATCTTCATTAGCTGTAACAGCAAGAAACAAATGAAGAAAGAGCTAAATGTAGATTTTAACAATTAAAAAGTAGACATCAAAATCAATTGGATCTCATTTCATTTGATCCGATTGATGCACCGGTATGTGAATAAAAAAATAAAAAAACATTGGAATCTCTCAGTTTTAAACTAGAAATGTCACATATTTTGCACTGGATGCTTCTCAGTCCTACCATAACTGCTGATGTTACACCTCTGCATTTTTGGTGAAATGTGGCAGAGCGAGAGCAATGTTTGTCAAAACATGACACATCCCGAAAATCTGTCTTCTCATACAAATGTCTGTAGCTTCTGAACGATTTGACCTACAAAATACTTTGACCATTCTGTGGAAAGGGGAGACTCTCGCAAACACAATGGTGTTCTCAGTTTTGCTCTACGACCCCCACAAGTGTCACGGGACTCGTCTGAAGGTAACCTATGTCCCGGTAAAAGGACAGGTTTTTTAACCAAGGAAGAAATTAATAAATGTTGTGCGATGCTGAACCCACTAGTGCAGAGCACAATGGATTAGCAGTCCATTGCCTTAATCACTCGTCCACCTGGTCCTGCGCTCCAGTGGTGGCAGTCGCCCCTCCAACCAGTTGCCCAAGATCCGCCTGTCTCACATTGTTAAAGGCTCTTCAAAAGGGCTCGTCCGGGATTTGAACCCGGGACCTCTCGCACCCAAAGCGAGAATCATACCCCTAGACCAACGAGCCATTTATTTCAAGACGTTGTTTTGCAGTCGCCAGCAATGACGGTGAGAATATGCATTGACAGGTCGATGTTGCCAGGCCACAGTGAATCACGTGAGTGTTGGTGGTATACTTGTGAGCATAGCTATCTTCCAAGCAGTTGACCAGGTTTCAGTTCAAATACTCTGTAGTTCATCTGCTGAGTCTTTCAGATTCAATCTTCATTAGCTGTAACAGCAAGAAACAAATGAAGAAAGAGCTAAATGTAGATTTTAACAATTAAAAAGTAGACATCAAAATCAATTGGATCTCATTTCATTTGATCCGATTGATGCACCGGTATGTGAATAAAAAAATAAAAAAACATTGGAATCTCTCAGTTTTAAACTAGAAATGTCACATATTTTGCACTGGATGCTTCTCAGTCCTACCATAACTGCTGATGTTACACCTCTGCATTTTTGGTGAAATGTGGCAGAGCGAGAGCAATGTTTGTCAAAACATGACACATCCCGAAAATCTGTCTTCTCATACAAATGTCTGTAGCTTCTGAACGATTTGACCTACAAAATACTTTGACCATTCTGTGGAAAGGGGAGACTCTCGCAAACACAATGGTGTTCTCAGTTTTGCTCTACGACCCCCACAAGTGTCACGGGACTCGTCTGAAGGTAACCTATGTCCCGGTAAAAGGACAGGTTTTTTAACCAAGGAAGAAATTAATAAATGTTGTGCGATGCTGAACCCACTAGTGCAGAGCACAATGGATTAGCAGTCCATTGCCTTAATCACTCGTCCACCTGGTCCTGCGCTCCAGTGGTGGCAGTCGCCCCTCCAACCAGTTGCCCAAGATCCGCCTGTCTCACATTGTTAAAGGCTCTTCAAAAGGGCTCGTCCGGGATTTGAACCCGGGACCTCTCGCACCCAAAGCGAGAATCATACCCCTAGACCAACGAGCCATTTATTTCAAGACGTTGTTTTGCAGTCGCCAGCAATGACGGTGAGAATATGCATTGACAGGTCGATGTTGCCAGGCCACAGTGAATCACGTGAGTGTTGGTGGTATACTTGTGAGCATAGCTATCTTCCAAGCAGTTGACCAGGTTTCAGTTCAAATACTCTGTAGTTCATCTGCTGAGTCTTTCAGATTCAATCTTCATTAGCTGTAACAGCAAGAAACAAATGAAGAAAGAGCTAAATGTAGATTTTAACAATTAAAAAGTAGACATCAAAATCAATTGGATCTCATTTCATTTGATCCGATTGATGCACCGGTATGTGAATAAAAAAATAAAAAAACATTGGAATCTCTCAGTTTTAAACTAGAAATGTCACATATTTTGCACTGGATGCTTCTCAGTCCTACCATAACTGCTGATGTTACACCTCTGCATTTTTGGTGAAATGTGGCAGAGCGAGAGCAATGTTTGTCAAAACATGACACATCCCGAAAATCTGTCTTCTCATACAAATGTCTGTAGCTTCTGAACGATTTGACCTACAAAATACTTTGACCATTCTGTGGAAAGGGGAGACTCTCGCAAACACAATGGTGTTCTCAGTTTTGCTCTACGACCCCCACAAGTGTCACGGGACTCGTCTGAAGGTAACCTATGTCCCGGTAAAAGGACAGGTTTTTTAACCAAGGAAGAAATTAATAAATGTTGTGCGATGCTGAACCCACTAGTGCAGAGCACAATGGATTAGCAGTCCATTGCCTTAATCACTCGTCCACCTGGTCCTGCGCTCCAGTGGTGGCAGTCGCCCCTCCAACCAGTTGCCCAAGATCCGCCTGTCTCACATTGTTAAAGGCTCTTCAAAAGGGCTCGTCCGGGATTTGAACCCGGGACCTCTCGCACCCAAAGCGAGAATCATACCCCTAGACCAACGAGCCATTTATTTCAAGACGTTGTTTTGCAGTCGCCAGCAATGACGGTGAGAATATGCATTGACAGGTCGATGTTGCCAGGCCACAGTGAATCACGTGAGTGTTGGTGGTATACTTGTGAGCATAGCTATCTTCCAAGCAGTTGACCAGGTTTCAGTTCAAATACTCTGTAGTTCATCTGCTGAGTCTTTCAGATTCAATCTTCATTAGCTGTAACAGCAAGAAACAAATGAAGAAAGAGCTAAATGTAGATTTTAACAATTAAAAAGTAGACATCAAAATCAATTGGATCTCATTTCATTTGATCCGATTGATGCACCGGTATGTGAATAAAAAAATAAAAAAACATTGGAATCTCTCAGTTTTAAACTAGAAATGTCACATATTTTGCACTGGATGCTTCTCAGTCCTACCATAACTGCTGATGTTACACCTCTGCATTTTTGGTGAAATGTGGCAGAGCGAGAGCAATGTTTGTCAAAACATGACACATCCCGAAAATCTGTCTTCTCATACAAATGTCTGTAGCTTCTGAACGATTTGACCTACAAAATACTTTGACCATTCTGTGGAAAGGGGAGACTCTCGCAAACACAATGGTGTTCTCAGTTTTGCTCTACGACCCCCACAAGTGTCACGGGACTCGTCTGAAGGTAACCTATGTCCCGGTAAAAGGACAGGTTTTTTAACCAAGGAAGAAATTAATAAATGTTGTGCGATGCTGAACCCACTAGTGCAGAGCACAATGGATTAGCAGTCCATTGCCTTAATCACTCGTCCACCTGGTCCTGCGCTCCAGTGGTGGCAGTCGCCCCTCCAACCAGTTGCCCAAGATCCGCCTGTCTCACATTGTTAAAGGCTCTTCAAAAGGGCTCGTCCGGGATTTGAACCCGGGACCTCTCGCACCCAAAGCGAGAATCATACCCCTAGACCAACGAGCCATTTATTTCAAGACGTTGTTTTGCAGTCGCCAGCAATGACGGTGAGAATATGCATTGACAGGTCGATGTTGCCAGGCCACAGTGAATCACGTGAGTGTTGGTGGTATACTTGTGAGCATAGCTATCTTCCAAGCAGTTGACCAGGTTTCAGTTCAAATACTCTGTAGTTCATCTGCTGAGTCTTTCAGATTCAATCTTCATTAGCTGTAACAGCAAGAAACAAATGAAGAAAGAGCTAAATGTAGATTTTAACAATTAAAAAGTAGACATCAAAATCAATTGGATCTCATTTCATTTGATCCGATTGATGCACCGGTATGTGAATAAAAAAATAAAAAAACATTGGAATCTCTCAGTTTTAAACTAGAAATGTCACATATTTTGCACTGGATGCTTCTCAGTCCTACCATAACTGCTGATGTTACACCTCTGCATTTTTGGTGAAATGTGGCAGAGCGAGAGCAATGTTTGTCAAAACATGACACATCCCGAAAATCTGTCTTCTCATACAAATGTCTGTAGCTTCTGAACGATTTGACCTACAAAATACTTTGACCATTCTGTGGAAAGGGGAGACTCTCGCAAACACAATGGTGTTCTCAGTTTTGCTCTACGACCCCCACAAGTGTCACGGGACTCGTCTGAAGGTAACCTATGTCCCGGTAAAAGGACAGGTTTTTTAACCAAGGAAGAAATTAATAAATGTTGTGCGATGCTGAACCCACTAGTGCAGAGCACAATGGATTAGCAGTCCATTGCCTTAATCACTCGTCCACCTGGTCCTGCGCTCCAGTGGTGGCAGTCGCCCCTCCAACCAGTTGCCCAAGATCCGCCTGTCTCACATTGTTAAAGGCTCTTCAAAAGGGCTCGTCCGGGATTTGAACCCGGGGCCTCTCGCACCCAAAGCGAGAATCATACCCCTAGACCAACAAGCCATTTATTTAAAAACGTTGTTTTGCAGTCGCCAGCAATGACGGTGAGAATATGCATTGACAGGTCGATGTTGCCAGGCCACAGTGAATCACGTGAGTGTTGGTGGTATACTTGTGAGCATAGCTATCTTCCAAGCAGTTGACCAGGTTTCAGTTCAAATACTCTGTAGTTCATCTGCTGAGTCTTTCAGATTCATTCTTCATTAGCTGTAACAGCAAGAAACAAATGAAGAAAGAGCTAAATGTAGATTTTAACAATTAAAAAGTAGACATCAAAATCAATTGGATCTCATTTCATTTGATCCGATTGATGCACCGGTATGTGAATAAAAAAATAAAAAAACATTGGAATCTCTCAGTTTTAAACTAGAAATGTCACATATTTTGCACTGGATGCTTCTCAGTCCTACCATAACTGCTGATGTTACACCTCTGCATTTTTGGTGAAATGTGGCAGAGCGAGAGCAATGTTTGTCAAAACATGACACATCCCGAAAATCTGTCTTCTCATACAAATGTCTGTAGCTTCTGAACGATTTGACCTACAAAATACTTTGACCATTCTGTGGAAAGGGGAGACTCTCGCAAACACAATGGTGTTCTCAGTTTTGCTCTACGACCCCCACAAGTGTCACGGGACTCGTCTGAAGGTAACCTATGTCCCGGTAAAAGGACAGGTTTTTTAACCAAGGAAGAAATTAATAAATGTTGTGCGATGCTGAACCCACTAGTGCAGAGCACAATGGATTAGCAGTCCATTGCCTTAATCACTCGTCCACCTGGTCCTGCGCTCCAGTGGTGGCAGTCGCCCCTCCAACCAGTTGCCCAAGATCCGCCTGTCTCACATTGTTAAAGGCTCTTCAAAAGGGCTCGTCCGGGATTTGAACCCGGGACCTCTCGCACCCAAAGCGAGAATCATACCCCTAGACCAACGAGCCATTTATTTCAAGACGTTGTTTTGCAGTCGCCAGCAATGACGGTGAGAATATGCATTGACAGGTCGATGTTGCCAGGCCACAGTGAATCACGTGAGTGTTGGTGGTATACTTGTGAGCATAGCTATCTTCCAAGCAGTTGACCAGGTTTCAGTTCAAATACTCTGTAGTTCATCTGCTGAGTCTTTCAGATTCAATCTTCATTAGCTGTAACAGCAAGAAACAAATGAAGAAAGAGCTAAATGTAGATTTTAACAATTAAAAAGTAGACATCAAAATCAATTGGATCTCATTTCATTTGATCCGATTGATGCACCGGTATGTGAATAAAAAAATAAAAAAACATTGGAATCTCTCAGTTTTAAACTAGAAATGTCACATATTTTGCACTGGATGCTTCTCAGTCCTACCATAACTGCTGATGTTACACCTCTGCATTTTTGGTGAAATGTGGCAGAGCGAGAGCAATGTTTGTCAAAACATGACACATCCCGAAAATCTGTCTTCTCATACAAATGTCTGTAGCTTCTGAACGATTTGACCTACAAAATACTTTGACCATTCTGTGGAAAGGGGAGACTCTCGCAAACACAATGGTGTTCTCAGTTTTGCTCTACGACCCCCACAAGTGTCACGGGACTCGTCTGAAGGTAACCTATGTCCCGGTAAAAGGACAGGTTTTTTAACCAAGGAAGAAATTAATAAATGTTGTGCGATGCTGAACCCACTAGTGCAGAGCACAATGGATTAGCAGTCCATTGCCTTAATCACTCGTCCACCTGGTCCTGCGCTCCAGTGGTGGCAGTCGCCCCTCCAACCAGTTGCCCAAGATCCGCCTGTCTCACATTGTTAAAGGCTCTTCAAAAGGGCTCGTCCGGGATTTGAACCCGGGACCTCTCGCACCCAAAGCGAGAATCATACCCCTAGACCAACGAGCCATTTATTTCAAGACGTTGTTTTGCAGTCGCCAGCAATGACGGTGAGAATATGCATTGACAGGTCGATGTTGCCAGGCCACAGTGAATCACGTGAGTGTTGGTGGTATACTTGTGAGCATAGCTATCTTCCAAGCAGTTGACCAGGTTTCAGTTCAAATACTCTGTAATTCATCTGCTGAGTCTTTCAGATTCAATCTTCATTAGCTGTAACAGCAAGAAACAAATGAAGAAAGAGCTAAATGTAGATTTTAACAATTAAAAAGTAGACATCAAAATCAATTGGATCTCATTTCATTTGATCCGATTGATGCACCGGTATGTGAATAAAAAAATAAAAAAACATTGGAATCTCTCAGTTTTAAACTAGAAATGTCACATATTTTGCACTGGATGCTTCTCAGTCCTACCATAACTGCTGATGTTACACCTCTGCATTTTTGGTGAAATGTGGCAGAGCGAGAGCAATGTTTGTCAAAACATGACACATCCCGAAAATCTGTCTTCTCATACAAATGTCTGTAGCTTCTGAACGATTTGACCTACAAAATAGTTTGACCATTCTGTGGAAAGGGGAGACTCTCGCAAACACAATGGTGTTCTCAGTTTTGCTCTACGACCCCCACAAGTGTCACGGGACTCGTCTGAAGGTAACCTATGTCCCGGTAAAAGGACAGGTTTTTTAACCAAGGAAGAAATTAATAAATGTTGTGCGATGCTGAACCCACTAGTGCAGAGCACAATGGATTAGCAGTCCATTGCCTTAATCACTCGTCCACCTGGTCCTGCGCTCCAGTGGTGGCAGTCGCCCCTCCAACCAGTTGCCCAAGATCCGCCTGTCTCACATTGTTAAAGGCTCTTCAAAAGGGCTCGTCCGGGATTTGAACCCGGGACCTCTCGCACCCAAAGCGAGAATCATACCCCTAGACCAACGAGCCATTTATTTCAAGACGTTGTTTTGCAGTCGCCAGCAATGACGGTGAGAATATGCATTGACAGGTCGATGTTGCCAGGCCACAGTGAATCACGTGAGTGTTGGTGGTATACTTGTGAGCATAGCTATCTTCCAAGCAGTTGACCAGGTTTCAGTTCAAATACTCTGTAGTTCATCTGCTGAGTCTTTCAGATTCAATCTTCATTAGCTGTAACAGCAAGAAACAAATGAAGAAAGAGCTAAATGTAGATTTTAACAATTAAAAAGTAGACATCAAAATCAATTGGATCTCATTTCATTTGATCCGATTGATGCACCGGTATGTGAATAAAAAAATAAAAAAACATTGGAATCTCTCAGTTTTAAACTAGAAATGTCACATATTTTGCACTGGATGCTTCTCAGTCCTACCATAACTGCTGATGTTACACCTCTGCATTTTTGGTGAAATGTGGCAGAGCGAGAGCAATGTTTGTCAAAACATGACACATCCCGAAAATCTGTCTTCTCATACAAATGTCTGTAGCTTCTGAACGATTTGACCTACAAAATACTTTGACCATTCTGTGGAAAGGGGAGACTCTCGCAAACACAATGGTGTTCTCAGTTTTGCTCTACGACCCCCACAAGTGTCACGGGACTCGTCTGAAGGTAACCTATGTCCCGGTAAAAGGACAGGTTTTTTAACCAAGGAAGAAATTAATAAATGTTGTGCGATGCTGAACCCACTAGTGCAGAGCACAATGGATTAGCAGTCCATTGCCTTAATCACTCGTCCACCTGGTCCTGCGCTCCAGTGGTGGCAGTCGCCCCTCCAACCAGTTGCCCAAGATCCGCCTGTCTCACATTGTTAAAGGCTCTTCAAAAGGGCTCGTCCGGGATTTGAACCCGGGACCTCTCGCACCCAAAGCGAGAATCATACCCCTAGACCAACGAGCCATTTATTTCAAGACGTTGTTTTGCAGTCGCCAGCAATGACGGTGAGAATATGCATTGACAGGTCGATGTTGCCAGGCCACAGTGAATCACGTGAGTGTTGGTGGTATACTTGTGAGCATAGCTATCTTCCAAGCAGTTGACCAGGTTTCAGTTCAAATACTCTGTAGTTCATCTGCTGAGTCTTTCAGATTCAATCTTCATTAGCTGTAACAGCAAGAAACAAATGAAGAAAGAGCTAAATGTAGATTTTAACAATTAAAAAGTAGACATCAAAATCAATTGGATCTCATTTCATTTGATCCGATTGATGCACCGGTATGTGAATAAAAAAATAAAAAAACATTGGAATCTCTCAGTTTTAAACTAGAAATGTCACATATTTTGCACTGGATGCTTCTCAGTCCTACCATAACTGCTGATGTTACACCTCTGCATTTTTGGTGAAATGTGGCAGAGCGAGAGCAATGTTTGTCAAAACATGACACATCCCGAAAATCTGTCTTCTCATACAAATGTCTGTAGCTTCTGAACGATTTGACCTACAAAATACTTTGACCATTCTGTGGAAAGGGGAGACTCTCGCAAACACAATGGTGTTCTCAGTTTTGCTCTACGACCCCCACAAGTGTCACGGGACTCGTCTGAAGGTAACCTATGTCCCGGTAAAAGGACAGGTTTTTTAACCAAGGAAGAAATTAATAAATGTTGTGCGATGCTGAACCCACTAGTGCAGAGCACAATGGATTAGCAGTCCATTGCCTTAATCACTCGTCCACCTGGTCCTGCGCTCCAGTGGTGGCAGTCGCCCCTCCAACCAGTTGCCCAAGATCCGCCTGTCTCACATTGTTAAAGGCTCTTCAAAAGGGCTCGTCCGGGATTTGAACCCGGGACCTCTCGCACCCAAAGCGAGAATCATACCCCTAGACCAACGAGCCATTTATTTCAAGACGTTGTTTTGCAGTCGCCAGCAATGACGGTGAGAATATGCATTGACAGGTCGATGTTGCCAGGCCACAGTGAATCACGTGAGTGTTGGTGGTATACTTGTGAGCATAGCTATCTTCCAAGCAGTTGACCAGGTTTCAGTTCAAATACTCTGTAGTTCATCTGCTGAGTCTTTCAGATTCAATCTTCATTAGCTGTAACAGCAAGAAACAAATGAAGAAAGAGCTAAATGTAGATTTTAACAATTAAAAAGTAGACATCAAAATCAATTGGATCTCATTTCATTTGATCCGATTGATGCACCGGTATGTGAATAAAAAAATAAAAAAACATTGGAATCTCTCAGTTTTAAACTAGAAATGTCACATATTTTGCACTGGATGCTTCTCAGTCCTACCATAACTGCTGATGTTACACCTCTGCATTTTTGGTGAAATGTGGCAGAGCGAGAGCAATGTTTGTCAAAACATGACACATCCCGAAAATCTGTCTTCTCATACAAATGTCTGTAGCTTCTGAACGATTTGACCTACAAAATACTTTGACCATTCTGTGGAAAGGGGAGACTCTCGCAAACACAATGGTGTTCTCAGTTTTGCTCTACGACCCCCACAAGTGTCACGGGACTCGTCTGAAGGTAACCTATGTCCCGGTAAAAGGACAGGTTTTTTAACCAAGGAAGAAATTAATAAATGTTGTGCGATGCTGAACCCACTAGTGCAGAGCACAATGGATTAGCAGTCCATTGCCTTAATCACTCGTCCACCTGGTCCTGCGCTCCAGTGGTGGCAGTCGCCCCTCCAACCAGTTGCCCAAGATCCGCCTGTCTCACATTGTTAAAGGCTCTTCAAAAGGGCTCGTCCGGGATTTGAACCCGGGACCTCTCGCACCCAAAGCGAGAATCATACCCCTAGACCAACGAGCCATTTATTTCAAGACGTTGTTTTGCAGTCGCCAGCAATGACGGTGAGAATATGCATTGACAGGTCGATGTTGCCAGGCCACAGTGAATCACGTGAGTGTTGGTGGTATACTTGTGAGCATAGCTATCTTCCAAGCAGTTGACCAGGTTTCAGTTCAAATACTCTGTAGTTCATCTGCTGAGTCTTTCAGATTCAATCTTCATTAGCTGTAACAGCAAGAAACAAATGAAGAAAGAGCTAAATGTAGATTTTAACAATTAAAAAGTAGACATCAAAATCAATTGGATCTCATTTCATTTGATCCGATTGATGCACCGGTATGTGAATAAAAAAATAAAAAAACATTGGAATCTCTCAGTTTTAAACTAGAAATGTCACATATTTTGCACTGGATGCTTCTCAGTCCTACCATAACTGCTGATGTTACACCTCTGCATTTTTGGTGAAATGTGGCAGAGCGAGAGCAATGTTTGTCAAAACATGACACATCCCGAAAATCTGTCTTCTCATACAAATGTCTGTAGCTTCTGAACGATTTGACCTACAAAATACTTTGACCATTCTGTGGAAAGGGGAGACTCTCGCAAACACAATGGTGTTCTCAGTTTTGCTCTACGACCCCCACAAGTGTCACGGGACTCGTCTGAAGGTAACCTATGTCCCGGTAAAAGGACAGGTTTTTTAACCAAGGAAGAAATTAATAAATGTTGTGCGATGCTGAACCCACTAGTGCAGAGCACAATGGATTAGCAGTCCATTGCCTTAATCACTCGTCCACCTGGTCCTGCGCTCCAGTGGTGGCAGTCGCCCCTCCAACCAGTTGCCCAAGATCCGCCTGTCTCACATTGTTAAAGGCTCTTCAAAAGGGCTCGTCCGGGATTTGAACCCGGGACCTCTCGCACCCAAAGCGAGAATCATACCCCTAGACCAACGAGCCATTTATTTCAAGACGTTGTTTTGCAGTCGCCAGCAATGACGGTGAGAATATGCATTGACAGGTCGATGTTGCCAGGCCACAGTGAATCACGTGAGTGTTGGTGGTATACTTGTGAGCATAGCTATCTTCCAAGCAGTTGACCAGGTTTCAGTTCAAATACTCTGTAGTTCATCTGCTGAGTCTTTCAGATTCAATCTTCATTAGCTGTAACAGCAAGAAACAAATGAAGAAAGAGCTAAATGTAGATTTTAACAATTAAAAAGTAGACATCAAAATCAATTGGATCTCATTTCATTTGATCCGATTGATGCACCGGTATGTGAATAAAAAAATAAAAAAACATTGGAATCTCTCAGTTTTAAACTAGAAATGTCACATATTTTGCACTGGATGCTTCTCAGTCCTACCATAACTGCTGATGTTACACCTCTGCATTTTTGGTGAAATGTGGCAGAGCGAGAGCAATGTTTGTCAAAACATGACACATCCCGAAAATCTGTCTTCTCATACAAATGTCTGTAGCTTCTGAACGATTTGACCTACAAAATACTTTGACCATTCTGTGGAAAGGGGAGACTCTCGCAAACACAATGGTGTTCTCAGTTTTGCTCTACGACCCCCACAAGTGTCACGGGACTCGTCTGAAGGTAACCTATGTCCCGGTAAAAGGACAGGTTTTTTAACCAAGGAAGAAATTAATAAATGTTGTGCGATGCTGAACCCACTAGTGCAGAGCACAATGGATTAGCAGTCCATTGCCTTAATCACTCGTCCACCTGGTCCTGCGCTCCAGTGGTGGCAGTCGCCCCTCCAACCAGTTGCCCAAGATCCGCCTGTCTCACATTGTTAAAGGCTCTTCAAAAGGGCTCGTCCGGGATTTGAACCCGGGACCTCTCGCACCCAAAGCGAGAATCATACCCCTAGACCAACGAGCCATTTATTTCAAGACGTTGTTTTGCAGTCGCCAGCAATGACGGTGAGAATATGCATTGACAGGTCGATGTTGCCAGGCCACAGTGAATCACGTGAGTGTTGGTGGTATACTTGTGAGCATAGCTATCTTCCAAGCAGTTGACCAGGTTTCAGTTCAAATACTCTGTAGTTCATCTGCTGAGTCTTTCAGATTCAATCTTCATTAGCTGTAACAGCAAGAAACAAATGAAGAAAGAGCTAAATGTAGATTTTAACAATTAAAAAGTAGACATCAAAATCAATTGGATCTCATTTCATTTGATCCGATTGATGCACCGGTATGTGAATAAAAAAATAAAAAAACATTGGAATCTCTCAGTTTTAAACTAGAAATGTCACATATTTTGCACTGGATGCTTCTCAGTCCTACCATAACTGCTGATGTTACACCTCTGCATTTTTGGTGAAATGTGGCAGAGCGAGAGCAATGTTTGTCAAAACATGACACATCCCGAAAATCTGTCTTCTCATACAAATGTCTGTAGCTTCTGAACGATTTGACCTACAAAATACTTTGACCATTCTGTGGAAAGGGGAGACTCTCGCAAACACAATGGTGTTCTCAGTTTTGCTCTACGACCCCCACAAGTGTCACGGGACTCGTCTGAAGGTAACCTATGTCCCGGTAAAAGGACAGGTTTTTTAACCAAGGAAGAAATTAATAAATGTTGTGCGATGCTGAACCCACTAGTGCAGAGCACAATGGATTAGCAGTCCATTGCCTTAATCACTCGTCCACCTGGTCCTGCGCTCCAGTGGTGGCAGTCGCCCCTCCAACCAGTTGCCCAAGATCCGCCTGTCTCACATTGTTAAAGGCTCTTCAAAAGGGCTCGTCCGGGATTTGAACCCGGGACCTCTCGCACCCAAAGCGAGAATCATACCCCTAGACCAACGAGCCATTTATTTCAAGACGTTGTTTTGCAGTCGCCAGCAATGACGGTGAGAATATGCATTGACAGGTCGATGTTGCCAGGCCACAGTGAATCACGTGAGTGTTGGTGGTATACTTGTGAGCATAGCTATCTTCCAAGCAGTTGACCAGGTTTCAGTTCAAATACTCTGTAGTTCATCTGCTGAGTCTTTCAGATTCAATCTTCATTAGCTGTAACAGCAAGAAACAAATGAAGAAAGAGCTAAATGTAGATTTTAACAATTAAAAAGTAGACATCAAAATCAATTGGATCTCATTTCATTTGATCCGATTGATGCACCGGTATGTGAATAAAAAAATAAAAAAACATTGGAATCTCTCAGTTTTAAACTAGAAATGTCACATATTTTGCACTGGATGCTTCTCAGTCCTACCATAACTGCTGATGTTACACCTCTGCATTTTTGGTGAAATGTGGCAGAGCGAGAGCAATGTTTGTCAAAACATGACACATCCCGAAAATCTGTCTTCTCATACAAATGTCTGTAGCTTCTGAACGATTTGACCTACAAAATACTTTGACCATTCTGTGGAAAGGGGAGACTCTCGCAAACACAATGGTGTTCTCAGTTTTGCTCTACGACCCCCACAAGTGTCACGGGACTCGTCTGAAGGTAACCTATGTCCCGGTAAAAGGACAGGTTTTTTAACCAAGGAAGAAATTAATAAATGTTGTGCGATGCTGAACCCACTAGTGCAGAGCACAATGGATTAGCAGTCCATTGCCTTAATCACTCGTCCACCTGGTCCTGCGCTCCAGTGGTGGCAGTCGCCCCTCCAACCAGTTGCCCAAGATCCGCCTGTCTCACATTGTTAAAGGCTCTTCAAAAGGGCTCGTCCGGGATTTGAACCCGGGACCTCTCGCACCCAAAGCGAGAATCATACCCCTAGACCAACGAGCCATTTATTTCAAGACGTTGTTTTGCAGTCGCCAGCAATGACGGTGAGAATATGCATTGACAGGTCGATGTTGCCAGGCCACAGTGAATCACGTGAGTGTTGGTGGTATACTTGTGAGCATAGCTATCTTCCAAGCAGTTGACCAGGTTTCAGTTCAAATACTCTGTAATTCATCTGCTGAGTCTTTCAGATTCAATCTTCATTAGCTGTAACAGCAAGAAACAAATGAAGAAAGAGCTAAATGTAGATTTTAACAATTAAAAAGTAGACATCAAAATCAATTGGATCTCATTTCATTTGATCCGATTGATGCACCGGTATGTGAATAAAAAAATAAAAAAACATTGGAATCTCTCAGTTTTAAACTAGAAATGTCACATATTTTGCACTGGATGCTTCTCAGTCCTACCATAACTGCTGATGTTACACCTCTGCATTTTTGGTGAAATGTGGCAGAGCGAGAGCAATGTTTGTCAAAACATGACACATCCCGAAAATCTGTCTTCTCATACAAATGTCTGTAGCTTCTGAACGATTTGACCTACAAAATACTTTGACCATTCTGTGGAAAGGGGAGACTCTCGCAAACACAATGGTGTTCTCAGTTTTGCTCTACGACCCCCACAAGTGTCACGGGACTCGTCTGAAGGTAACCTATGTCCCGGTAAAAGGACAGGTTTTTTAACCAAGGAAGAAATTAATAAATGTTGTGCGATGCTGAACCCACTAGTGCAGAGCACAATGGATTAGCAGTCCATTGCCTTAATCACTCGTCCACCTGGTCCTGCGCTCCAGTGGTGGCAGTCGCCCCTCCAACCAGTTGCCCAAGATCCGCCTGTCTCACATTGTTAAAGGCTCTTCAAAAGGGCTCGTCCGGGATTTGAACCCGGGACCTCTCGCACCCAAAGCGAGAATCATACCCCTAGACCAACGAGCCATTTATTTCAAGACGTTGTTTTGCAGTCGCCAGCAATGACGGTGAGAATATGCATTGACAGGTCGATGTTGCCAGGCCACAGTGAATCACGTGAGTGTTGGTGGTATACTTGTGAGCATAGCTATCTTCCAAGCAGTTGACCAGGTTTCAGTTCAAATACTCTGTAATTCATCTGCTGAGTCTTTCAGATTCAATCTTCATTAGCTGTAACAGCAAGAAACAAATGAAGAAAGAGCTAAATGTAGATTTTAACAATTAAAAAGTAGACATCAAAATCAATTGGATCTCATTTCATTTGATCCGATTGATGCACCGGTATGTGAATAAAAAAATAAAAAAACATTGGAATCTCTCAGTTTTAAACTAGAAATGTCACATATTTTGCACTGGATGCTTCTCAGTCCTACCATAACTGCTGATGTTACACCTCTGCATTTTTGGTGAAATGTGGCAGAGCGAGAGCAATGTTTGTCAAAACATGACACATCCCGAAAATCTGTCTTCTCATACAAATGTCTGTAGCTTCTGAACGATTTGACCTACAAAATACTTTGACCATTCTGTGGAAAGGGGAGACTCTCGCAAACACAATGGTGTTCTCAGTTTTGCTCTACGACCCCCACAAGTGTCACGGGACTCGTCTGAAGGTAACCTATGTCCCGGTAAAAGGACAGGTTTTTTAACCAAGGAAGAAATTAATAAATGTTGTGCGATGCTGAACCCACTAGTGCAGAGCACAATGGATTAGCAGTCCATTGCCTTAATCACTCGTCCACCTGGTCCTGCGCTCCAGTGGTGGCAGTCGCCCCTCCAACCAGTTGCCCAAGATCCGCCTGTCTCACATTGTTAAAGGCTCTTCAAAAGGGCTCGTCCGGGATTTGAACCCGGGACCTCTCGCACCCAAAGCGAGAATCATACCCCTAGACCAACGAGCCATTTATTTCAAGACGTTGTTTTGCAGTCGCCAGCAATGACGGTGAGAATATGCATTGACAGGTCGATGTTGCCAGGCCACAGTGAATCACGTGAGTGTTGGTGGTATACTTGTGAGCATAGCTATCTTCCAAGCAGTTGACCAGGTTTCAGTTCAAATACTCTGTAATTCATCTGCTGAGTCTTTCAGATTCAATCTTCATTAGCTGTAACAGCAAGAAACAAATGAAGAAAGAGCTAAATGTAGATTTTAACAATTAAAAAGTAGACATCAAAATCAATTGGATCTCATTTCATTTGATCCGATTGATGCACCGGTATGTGAATAAAAAAATAAAAAAACATTGGAATCTCTCAGTTTTAAACTAGAAATGTCACATATTTTGCACTGGATGCTTCTCAGTCCTACCATAACTGCTGATGTTACACCTCTGCATTTTTGGTGAAATGTGGCAGAGCGAGAGCAATGTTTGTCAAAACATGACACATCCCGAAAATCTGTCTTCTCATACAAATGTCTGTAGCTTCTGAACGGTTTGACCTACAAAATAGTTTGACCATTCTGTGGAAAGGGGAGACTCTCGCAAACACAATGGTGTTCTCAGTTTTGCTCTACGACCCCCACAAGTGTCACGGGACTCGTCTGAAGGTAACCTATGTCCCGGTAAAAGGACAGGTTTTTTAACCAAGGAAGAAATTAATAAATGTTGTGCGATGCTGAACCCACTAGTGCAGAGCACAATGGATTAGCAGTCCATTGCCTTAATCACTCGTCCACCTGGTCCTGCGCTCCAGTGGTGGCAGTCGCCCCTCCAACCAGTTGCCCAAGATCCGCCTGTCTCACATTGTTAAAGGCTCTTCAAAAGGGCTCGTCCGGGATTTGAACCCGGGACCTCTCGCACCCAAAGCGAGAATCATACCCCTAGACCAACGAGCCATTTATTTCAAGACGTTGTTTTGCAGTCGCCAGCAATGACGGTGAGAATATGCATTGACAGGTCGATGTTGCCAGGCCACAGTGAATCACGTGAGTGTTGGTGGTATACTTGTGAGCATAGCTATCTTCCAAGCAGTTGACCAGGTTTCAGTTCAAATACTCTGTAATTCATCTGCTGAGTCTTTCAGATTCAATCTTCATTAGCTGTAACAGCAAGAAACAAATGAAGAAAGAGCTAAATGTAGATTTTAACAATTAAAAAGTAGACATCAAAATCAATTGGATCTCATTTCATTTGATCCGATTGATGCACCGGTATGTGAATAAAAAAATAAAAAAACATTGGAATCTCTCAGTTTTAAACTAGAAATGTCACATATTTTGCACTGGATGCTTCTCAGTCCTACCATAACTGCTGATGTTACACCTCTGCATTTTTGGTGAAATGTGGCAGAGCGAGAGCAATGTTTGTCAAAACATGACACATCCCGAAAATCTGTCTTCTCATACAAATGTCTGTAGCTTCTGAACGGTTTGACCTACAAAATAGTTTGACCATTCTGTGGAAAGGGGAGACTCTCGCAAACACAATGGTGTTCTCAGTTTTGCTCTACGACCCCCACAAGTGTCACGGGACTCGTCTGAAGGTAACCTATGTCCCGGTAAAAGGACAGATTTTTTAACCAAGGAAGAAATTAATAAATGTTGTGCGATGCTGAACCCACTAGTGCAGAGCACAATGGATTAGCAGTCCATTGCCTTAATCACTCGTCCACCTGGTCCTGCGCTCCAGTGGTGGCAGTCGCCCCTCCAACCAGTTGCCCAAGATCCGCCTGTCTCACATTGTTAAAGGCTCTTCAAAAGGGCTCGTCCGGGATTTGAACCCGGGACCTCTCGCACCCAAAGCGAGAATCATACCCCTAGACCAACGAGCCATTTATTTCAAGACGTTGTTTTGCAGTCGCCAGCAATGACGGTGAGAATATGCATTGACAGGTCGATGTTGCCAGGCCACAGTGAATCACGTGAGTGTTGGTGGTATACTTGTGAGCATAGCTATCTTCCAAGCAGTTGACCAGGTTTCAGTTCAAATACTCTGTAATTCATCTGCTGAGTCTTTCAGATTCAATCTTCATTAGCTGTAACAGCAAGAAACAAATGAAGAAAGAGCTAAATGTAGATTTTAACAATTAAAAAGTAGACATCAAAATCAATTGGATCTCATTTCATTTGATCCGATTGATGCACCGGTATGTGAATAAAAAAATAAAAAAACATTGGAATCTCTCAGTTTTAAACTAGAAATGTCACATATTTTGCACTGGATGCTTCTCAGTCCTACCATAACTGCTGATGTTACACCTCTGCATTTTTGGTGAAATGTGGCAGAGCGAGAGCAATGTTTGTCAAAACATGACACATCCCGAAAATCTGTCTTCTCATACAAATGTCTGTAGCTTCTGAACGGTTTGACCTACAAAATCGTTTGACCATTCTGTGGAAAGGGGAGACTCTCGCAAACACAATGGTGTTCTCAGTTTTGCTCTACGACCCCCACAAGTGTCACGGGACTCGTCTGAAGGTAACCTATGTCCCGGTAAAAGGACAGATTTTTTAACCAAGGAAGAAATTAATAAATGTTGTGCGATGCTGAACCCACTAGTGCAGAGCACAATGGATTAGCAGTCCATTGCCTTAATCACTCGTCCACCTGGTCCTGCGCTCCAGTGGTGGCAGTCGCCCCTCCAACCAGTTGCCCAAGATCCGCCTGTCTCACATTGTTAAAGGCTCTTCAAAAGGGCTCGTCCGGGATTTGAACCCGGGACCTCTCGCACCCAAAGCGAGAATCATACCCCTAGACCAACGAGCCATTTATTTCAAGACGTTGTTTTGCAGTCGCCAGCAATGACGGTGAGAATATGCATTGACAGGTCGATGTTGCCAGGCCACAGTGAATCACGTGAGTGTTGGTGGTATACTTGTGAGCATAGCTATCTTCCAAGCAGTTGACCAGGTTTCAGTTCAAATACTCTGTAATTCATCTGCTGAGTCTTTCAGATTCAATCTTCATTAGCTGTAACAGCAAGAAACAAATGAAGAAAGAGCTAAATGTAGATTTTAACAATTAAAAAGTAGACATCAAAATCAATTGGATCTCATTTCATTTGATCCGATTGATGCACCGGTATGTGAATAAAAAAATAAAAAAACATTGGAATCTCTCAGTTTTAAACTAGAAATGTCACATATTTTGCACTGGATGCTTCTCAGTCCTACCATAACTGCTGATGTTACACCTCTGCATTTTTGGTGAAATGTGGCAGAGCGAGAGCAATGTTTGTCAAAACATGACACATCCCGAAAATCTGTCTTCTCATACAAATGTCTGTAGCTTCTGAACGGTTTGACCTACAAAATAGTTTGACCATTCTGTGGAAAGGGGAGACTCTCGCAAACACAATGGTGTTCTCAGTTTTGCTCTACGACCCCCACAAGTGTCACGGGACTCGTCTGAAGGTAACCTATGTCCCGGTAAAAGGACAGATTTTTTAACCAAGGAAGAAATTAATAAATGTTGTGCGATGCTGAACCCACTAGTGCAGAGCACAATGGATTAGCAGTCCATTGCCTTAATCACTCGTCCACCTGGTCCTGCGCTCCAGTGGTGGCAGTCGCCCCTCCAACCAGTTGCCCAAGATCCGCCTGTCTCACATTGTTAAAGGCTCTTCAAAAGGGCTCGTCCGGGATTTGAACCCGGGACCTCTCGCACCCAAAGCGAGAATCATACCCCTAGACCAACGAGCCATTTATTTCAAGACGTTGTTTTGCAGTCGCCAGCAATGACGGTGAGAATATGCATTGACAGGTCGATGTTGCCAGGCCACAGTGAATCACGTGAGTGTTGGTGGTATACTTGTGAGCATAGCTATCTTCCAAGCAGTTGACCAGGTTTCAGTTCAAATACTCTGTAATTCATCTGCTGAGTCTTTTTCAGATTCAATCTTCATTAGCTGTAACAGCAAGAAACAAATGAAGAAAGAGCTAAATGTAGATTTTAACAATTAAAAAGTAGACATCAAAATCAATTGGATCTCATTTCATTTGATCCGATTGATGCACCGGTATGTGAATAAAAAAATAAAAAAACATTGGAATCTCTCAGTTTTAAACTAGAAATGTCACATATTTTGCACTGGATGCTTCTCAGTCCTACCATAACTGCTGATGTTACACCTCTGCATTTTTGGTGAAATGTGGCAGAGCGAGAGCAATGTTTGTCAAAACATGACACATCCCGAAAATCTGTCTTCTCATACAAATGTCTGTAGCTTCTGAACGGTTTGACCTACAAAATCGTTTGACCATTCTGTGGAAAGGGGAGACTCTCGCAAACACAATGGTGTTCTCAGTTTTGCTCTACGACCCCCACAAGTGTCACGGGACTCGTCTGAAGGTAACCTATGTCCCGGTAAAAGGACAGATTTTTTAACCAAGGAAGAAATTAATAAATGTTGTGCGATGCTGAACCCACTAGTGCAGAGCACAATGGATTAGCAGTCCATTGCCTTAATCACTCGTCCACCTGGTCCTGCGCTCCAGTGGTGGCAGTCGCCCCTCCAACCAGTTGCCCAAGATCCGCCTGTCTCACATTGTTAAAGGCTCTTCAAAAGGGCTCGTCCGGGATTTGAACCCGGGACCTCTCGCACCCAAAGCGAGAATCATACCCCTAGACCAACGAGCCATTTATTTCAAGACGTTGTTTTGCAGTCGCCAGCAATGACGGTGAGAATATGCATTGACAGGTCGATGTTGCCAGGCCACAGTGAATCACGTGAGTGTTGGTGGTATACTTGTGAGCATAGCTATCTTCCAAGCAGTTGACCAGGTTTCAGTTCAAATACTCTGTAATTCATCTGCTGAGTCTTTCAGATTCAATCTTCATTAGCTGTAACAGCAAGAAACAAATGAAGAAAGAGCTAAATGTAGATTTTAACAATTAAAAAGTAGACATCAAAATCAATTGGATCTCATTTCATTTGATCCGATTGATGCACCGGTATGTGAATAAAAAAATAAAAAAACATTGGAATCTCTCAGTTTTAAACTAGAAATGTCACATATTTTGCACTGGATGCTTCTCAGTCCTACCATAACTGCTGATGTTACACCTCTGCATTTTTGGTGAAATGTGGCAGAGCGAGAGCAATGTTTGTCAAAACATGACACATCCCGAAAATCTGTCTTCTCATACAAATGTCTGTAGCTTCTGAACGGTTTGACCTACAAAATCGTTTGACCATTCTGTGGAAAGGGGAGACTCTCGCAAACACAATGGTGTTCTCAGTTTTGCTCTACGACCCCCACAAGTGTCACGGGACTCGTCTGAAGGTAACCTATGTCCCGGTAAAAGGACAGATTTTTTAACCAAGGAAGAAATTAATAAATGTTGTGCGATGCTGAACCCACTAGTGCAGAGCACAATGGATTAGCAGTCCATTGCCTTAATCACTCGTCCACCTGGTCCTGCGCTCCAGTGGTGGCAGTCGCCCCTCCAACCAGTTGCCCAAGATCCGCCTGTCTCACATTGTTAAAGGCTCTTCAAAAGGGCTCGTCCGGGATTTGAACCCGGGACCTCTCGCACCCAAAGCGAGAATCATACCCCTAGACCAACGAGCCATTTATTTCAAGATGTTGTTGTGCAGTCGCCAGCAATGACGGTGAGAATATGCATTGACAGGTCGATGTTGCCAGGCCACAGTGAATCACGTGAGTGTTGGTGGTATACTTGTGAGCATAGCTATCTTCCAAGCAGTTGACCAGGTTTCAGTTCAAATACTCTGTAATTCATCTGCTGAGTCTTTCAGATTCAATCTTCATTAGCTGTAACAGCAAGAAACAAATGAAGAAAGAGCTAAATGTAGATTTTAACAATTAAAAAGTAGACATCAAAATCAATTGGATCTCATTTCATTTGATCCGATTGATGCACCGGTATGTGAATAAAAAAATAAAAAAAACATTGGAATCTCTCAGTTTTAAACTAGAAATGTCACATATTTTGCACTGGATGCTTCTCAGTCCTACCATAACTGCTGATGTTACACCTCTGCATTTTTGGTGAAATGTGGCAGAGCGAGAGCAATGTTTGTCAAAACATGACACATCCCGAAAATCTGTCTTCTCATACAAATGTCTGTAGCTTCTGAACGGTTTGACCTACAAAATAGTTTTTCCATTCTGTGGAAAGGGAGACTCTCGCAAACACAATGCTGTTCTCAGTTTTGCTCTACGACCCCCACAAGTGTCACGGGACTCGTCTGAAGGTAACCTATGTCCCGGTAAAAGGACAGGTTTTTTAACCAAGGAAGAAATTAATAAATGTTGTGCGATGCTGAACCCACTAGTGCAGAGCACAATGGATTAGCAGTCCATTGCCTTAATCACTCGTCCACCTGGTCCTGCGCTCCAGTGGTGGCAGTCGCCCCTCCAACCAGTTGCCCAAGATCCGCCTGTCTCACATTGTTAAAGGCTCTTCAAAAGGGCTCGTCCGGGATTTGAACCCGGGACCTCTCGCACCCAAAGCGAGAATCATACCCCTAGACCAACGAGCCATTTATTTCAAGACGTTGTTTTGCAGTCGCCAGCAATGACGGTGAGAATATGCATTGACAGGTCGATGTTGCCAGGCCACAGTGAATCACGTGAGTGTTGGTGGTATACTTGTGAGCATAGCTATCTTCCAAGCAGTTGACCAGGTTTCAGTTCAAATACTCTGTAATTCATCTGCTGAGTCTTTCAGATTCAATCTTCATTAGCTGTAACAGCAAGAAACAAATGAAGAAAGAGCTAAATGTAGATTTTAACAATTAAAAAGTAGACATCAAAATCAATTGGATCTCATTTCATTTGATCCGATTGACGCACCGGTATGTGAATAAAAAAATAAAAAAAAAACATTGGAATCTCTCAGTTTTAAACTAGAAATGTCACATATTTTGCACTGGATGCTTCTCAGTCCTACCATAACTGCTGATGTTACACCTCTGCATTTTTGGTGAAATGTGGCAGAGCGAGAGCAATGTTTGTCAAAACATGACACATCCCGAAAATCTGTCTTCTCATACAAATGTCTGTAGCTTCTGAACGGTTTGACCTACAAAATAGTTTGACCATTCTGTGGAAAGGGGAGACTCTCGCAAACACAATGGTGTTCTCAGTTTTGCTCTACGACCCCCACAAGTGTCACGGGACTCGTCTGAAGGTAACCTATGTCCCGGTTAAAAGGACAGATTTTTTAACCAAGGAAGAAATTAATAAATGTTGTGCGATGCTGAACCCACTAGTGCAGAGCACAATGGATTAGCAGTCCATTGCCTTAATCACTCGTCCACCTGGTCCTGCGCTCCAGTGGTGGCAGTCGCCCCTCCAACCAGTTGCCCAAGATCCGCCTGTCTCACATTGTTAAAGGCTCTTCAAAAGGGCTCGTCCGGGATTTGAACCCGGGACCTCTCGCACCCAAAGCGAGAATCATACCCCTAGACCAACGAGCCATTTATTTCAAAAGATTGTTTTTCAGTCGCCAGCAATGACGGTGAGAATATGCATTGACAGGTCAATGTTGCCAGGCCACAGTGAATCACGTGAGTGTTGGTGGTATACTTGTGAGCATAGCTATCTTCCAAGCAGTTGACCAGGTTTCAGTTCAAATACTCTGTAATTCATCTGCTGAGTCTTTCAGATTCAATCTTCATTAGCTGTAACAGCAAGAAACAAATGAAGAAAGAGCTAAATGTAGATTTTAACAATTAAAAAGTAGACATCAAAATCAATTGGATCTCATTTCATTTGATCCGATTGACGCACCGGTATGTGAATAAAAAAATAAAAAAACATTGGAATCTCTCAGTTTTAAACTAGAAATGTCACATATTTTGCACTGGATGCTTCTCAGTCCTACCATAACTGCTGATGTTACACCTCTGCATTTTTGGTGAAATGTGGCAGAGCGAGAGCAATGTTTGTCAAAACATGACACATCCCGAAAATCTGTCTTCTCATACAAATGTCTGTAGCTTCTGAACGGTTTGACCTACAAAATAGTTTGACCATTCTGTGGAAAGGGGAGCCTCTCGCAAACACAATGCTGTTCTCAGTTTTGCTCTACGACCCCCACAAGTGTCACGGGACTCGTCTGAAGGTAACCTATGTCCCGGTAAAAGGACAGGTTTTTTAACCAGGGAAGAAATGAATAAATGTTGTGCGATGCTGAACCCACTAGTGCAGAGCACAATGGATTAGCAATCCATTGCCTTAATCACTCGTCCACCTGGTCCTGCGCTCCAGTGGTGGCAGTCGCCCCTCCAACCAGTTGCCCAAGATCCGCATGTCTCACATTGTTAAAGGCTCTTCAAAAGGGCTCGTCCGGGATTTGAACCCGGGACCTCTCGCACCCAAAGCGAGAATCATACCCCTAGACCAACGAGCCATTTAGTTCAAGACATTGTTTTGCAGTCGCCAGCGATGACGGTGAGAATATGCATTGACAGGTCGATGTTGCCAGGCCACAGTGAATCACGTGAGTGTTGGTGGTATACTTGTGAGCATAGCTATCTTCCAAGCATTTGACCAGGTTTCAGTTCAAATACTCTGTAATTCATCTTCTGAGTCTTTCAGATTCAATCTTCATTAGCTGTAACAGCAAGAAACAAATGAAGAAAGAGCTAAATGTAGATTTTAACAATTAAAAAGTAGACATCAAAATCAATTGGATCTCATTTCATTTGATCCGATTGACGCACCGGTATGTGAATAAAAAAATAAAAAAAACATTGGAATCTCTCAGTTTTAAACTAGAAATTTCACATATTTTGCACTGGATGCTTCTCAGTCCTACCATAACTGCTGATGTTACACCTCTGCATTTTTGGTGAAATTTGGCAGAGCGAGAGCAATATTTGTCAAAACATAACACATCCCGAAAATCTGTCTTCTCATACAAACGTCTGTAGCTTCTGAACGGTTTGACCTACAAAATAGTTTGACCATTCTGTGGAAAGGGGAGCCTCTCGCAAACACAATGCTGTTCTCAGTTTTGCTCTACGACCCCCACAAGTGTCACGGGACTCGTCTGAAGGTAACCTATGTCCCGGTAAAAGGACAGGTTTTTTAACCAGGGAAGAAATGAATAAATGTTGTGCGATGCTGAACCCACTAGTGCAGAGCACAATGGATTAGCAATCCATTGCCTTAATCACTCGTCCACCTGGTCCTGCGCTCCAGTGGTGGCAGTCGCCCCTCCAACCAGTTGCCCAAGATCCGCATGTCTCACATTGTTAAAGGCTCTTCAAAAGGGCTCGTCCGGGATTTGAACCCGGGACCTCTCGCACCCAAAGCGAGAATCATACCCCTAGACCAACGAGCCATTTATTTCAAGACATTGTTTTGCAGTCGCCAGCAATGACGGTGAGAATATGCATTGACAGGTCGATGTTGCCAGGCCACAGTGAATCACGTGAGTGTTGGTGGTATACTTGTGAGCATAGCTATCTTCCAAGCAGTTGACCAGGTTTCAGTTCAAATACTCTGTAATTCATCTGCTGAGTCTTTCAGATTCAATCTTCATTAGCTGTAACAGCAAGAAACAAATGAAGAAAGAGCTAAATGTAGATTTTAACAATTAAAAAGTAGACATCAAAATCAATTGGATCTCATTTCATTTGATCCGATTGACGCACCGGTATGTGAATAAAAAAATAAAAAAACATTGGAATCTCTCAGTTTTAAACTAGAAATGTCACATATTTTGCACTGGATGCTTCTCAGTCCTACCATAACTGCTGATGTTACACCTCTGCATTTTTGGTGAAATGTGGCAGAGCGAGAGCAATGTTTGTCAAAACATGACACATCCCGAAAATCTGTCTTCTCATACAAATGTCTGTAGCTTCTGAACGGTTTGACCTACAAAATAGTTTGCCCATTCTGTGGAAAGGGGAGACTCTCGCAAACACAATGCTGTTCTCAGTTTTGCTCTACGACCCCCACAAGTGTCACGGGACTCGTCTGAAGGTAACCTATGTCCCGGTAAAAGGACAGGTTTTTTAACCAGGGAAGAAATTAATAAATGTTGTGCGATGCTGAACCCACTAGTGCAGAGCACAATGGATTAGCAGTCCATTGCCTTAATCACTCGTCCACCTGGTCCTGCGCTCCAGTGGTGGCAGTCGCCCCTCCAACCAGTTGCCCAAGATCCGCCTGTCTCACATTGTTAAAGGCTCTTCAAAAGGGCTCGTCCGGGATTTGAACCCGGGACCTCTCGCACCCAAAGCGAGAATCATACCCCTAGACCAACGAGCCATTTATTTAAGTTATTGTTTTGCAGTCGCCAGCAATGACGGTGAGAATATGCATTGACAGGTCGATGTTGCCAGGCCACAGTGAATCACGTGAGTGTTGGTGGTATACTTGTGAGCATAGCTATCTTCCAAGCAGTTGACCAGGTTTCAGTTCAAATACTCTGTAATTCATCTGCTGAGTCTTTCAGATTCAATCTTCATTAGCTGTAACAGCAAGAAACAAATGAAGAAAGAGCTAAATGTAGATTTTAACAATTAAAAAGTAGACATCAAAATCAATTGGATCTCATTTCATTTGATCCGATTGACGCACCGGTATGTGAATAAAAAAATAAAAAAACATTGGAATCTCTCAGTTTTAAACTAGAAATGTCACATATTTTGCACTGGATGCTTCTCAGTCCTACCATAACTGCTGATGTTACACCTCTGCATTTTTGGTGAAATGTGGCAGAGCGAGAGCAATGTTTGTCAAAACATGACACATCCCGAAAATCTGTCTTCTCATCCAAATGTCTGTAGCTTCTGAACGGTTTGACCTACAAAATAGTTTGCCCATTCTGTGGAAAGGGGAGACTCTCGCAAACACAATGCTGTTCTCAGTTTTGCTCTAAGACCCCCACAAGTGTCACGGGACTCGTCTGAAGGTAACCTATGTCCCGGTTAAAAGGACAGATTTTTTAACCAAGGAAGAAATGAATAAATGTTGTGCGATGCTGAACCCACTAGTGCAGAGCACAATGGATTAGCAGTCCATTGCCTTAATCACTCGTCCACCTGGTCCTGCGCTCCAGTGGTGGCAGTCGCCCCTCCAACCAGTTGCCCAAGATCCGCCTGTCTCACATTGTTAAAGGCTCTACAAAAGGGCTCGTCCGGGATTTGAACCCGGGACCTCTCGCACCCAAAGCGAGAATCATACCCCTAGACCAACGAGCCATTTATTCAAGTTATTGTTTTGCAGTCGCCAGCAATGACGGTGAGAATATGCATTGACAGGTCGATGTTGCCAGGCCACAGTGAATCACGTGAGTGTTGGTGGTATACTTGTGAGCATAGCTATCTTCAAAGCAGTTGATCAGGTTTCAGTTCAAATACTCTGTAATTCATCTGCTGAGTCTTTCAGATTCAATCTTCATTAGCTGTAACAGCAAGAAACAAATGAAGAAAGAGCTAAATGTAGATTTTAACAATTAAAAAGTAGACATCAAAATCAATTGGATTTCATTTGATCCGATTGACGCACCGGTATGTGAATAAAAAAATAAAAAAACATTGGAATCTGTCTGTTTTAAACTAGAAATGTCACATATTTTGCACTGGATGCTTCTCAAACCTACCATAACTGCTGATGTTACACCTCTGCATTTTTGGTGAAATGTGGCAGAGCGAGAGCAATGTTTGTCAAAACATGACACATCCCGAAAATCTGTCTTCTCATACAAATGTCTGTAGCTTCTGAACGGTTTGACCTACAAAATCGTTTGACCATTCTGTGGAAAGGGGAGACTCTCGCAAACACAATGGTGTTCTCAGTTTTGCTCTAAGACCTCCACAAGTGTCACGGGACTCGTCTGAAGGTAACCTATGTCCCGGTTAAAAGGACAGATTTTTTAACCAAGGAAGAAATGAATAAATGTTGTGCGATGCTGAACCCACTAGTGCAGAGCACAATGGATTAGCAGTCCATTGCCTTAATCACTCGTCCACCTGGTCCTGCGCTCCAGTGGTGGCAGCACTCCAACCAGTTGCCCAAGATCCGCCTGTCTCACATTGTTAAAGGCTCTACAAAAGGGCTCGTCCGGGATTTGAACCCGGGACCTCTCGCACCCAAAGCGAGAATCATACCCCTAGACCAACGAGCCATTTATTTAAGTTATTGTTTTGCAGTCGCCAGCAATGACGGTGAGAATATGCATTGACAGGTCGATGTTGCCAGGCCACAGTGAATCACGTGAGTGTTGGTGGTATACTTGTGAGCATAGCTATCTTCAAAGCAGTTGATCAGGTTTCAGTTCAAATACTCTGTAATTCATCTGCTGAGTCTTTCAGATTCAATCTTCATTAGCTGTAACAGCAAGAAACAAATGAAGAAAGAGCTAAATGTAGATTTTAACAATTAAAAAGTAGACATCAAAATCAATTGGATTTCATTTGATCCGATTGACGCACCGGTATGTGAATAAAAAAATAAAAAAAACATTGGAATCTGTCTGTTTTAAACTAGAAATGTCACATATTTTGCACTGGATGCTTCTCAAACCTACCATAACTGCTGATGTCACACCTCTGCATTTTTGGTGAAATGCGGCAGAGCGAGAGCAATGTTTGTCAAAACATGACACATCCCGAAAATCTGTCTTCTCATACAAATGGCTGTAGCTTCTGAACGGTTTGACCTACAAAATCGTTTGACCATTCTGTGGAAAGGGGAGACTCTCACAAACACAATGGTGTTCTCAGTTTTGCTCTAAGACCTCCACAAGTGTCACGGGACTCGTCTGAAGGTAACCTATGTCCCGGTTAAAAGGACAGATTTTTTAACCAAGGAAGAAATGAATAAATGTTGTGCGATGCTGAACCCACGAGTGCAGAGCACAATGGATTAGCAGTCCATTGCCTTAATCACTCTCATCCACCTCCGTTCAGCACTCCAACCAGTTGCCCAAGAACCGCCTGTCTCTGATTGTTAAAGGCTCTACAAATGGGCTCATCCGGGATTTGAACCCGGGACCTCTCGCACCCAAAGCGAGAATCATACCCCTAGACCAACGAGCCACTTTATCTAAGTTATTTTTTTGCAGTCGCCAGCAATGACGGTGAGGATTTGGATTGACAGGTCGATGGTGCCAGGCCACAGTGAATCACGTGAGAGTTGGTGGTATACTTGTGAGCATAGCTATCTTCAAAGCAGTTGATCAGGTTTCAGTTCAAATACTCTGTAATTCATCTGCTGAGTCTTTCAGATTCAATCTTCATTAGCTGTAACAGCAAGAAACAAATGAAGAAAGAGCTAAATGTAGATTAAAAAAATGAAAAAGTAGACATCAAAATCAATTGGATTTCATTTGATCCGATTGACGCACCGGTATGTGAATAAAATAAAAAATCCCCATTGGAATCTGTCTGTTTTAAACTAGAAATGTCACTTATTTCGCACTGGATGCTTCTCAAACCTCCATAACCGCTGATGTCACACCTCTGCATCTTTGGTGAAATGCGGCAGAGCGAGAGCAATGTTAGTCAAAACATGACATATCCCGAAAATCTGTCTTCTCATACAAATGGCTGTAGCCTCCGAACGGTTTGACCTACAAAATCGTTTGACCATTCCATGGAAAGGGGAGACTCTCACAAACACAATGTCCTTCTCAGTTTTGCTCTAAGACCTCCACAAGGGTCACGGGACTCGTCTGAAGGTAATCTATGTACCGGTTAAAATGACAGATTTTTTAACCAAGGAAGTAATGAATAAATGTTGTGCGATGCTGAACCCACGAGTGCAGAGCACAATGGATTAGCAGTCCATTGCCTTTATCACTCATCCACCTCGTTCAGCACTCCAACCAGTTGCCCAAGAACCGCCTGTCTCTGATTGTTAAAAGCTCTACAAATGGGCTCATCCGGGATTTGAACCCGGGACCTCTCGCACCCGAAGCGAGAATCATACCCCTAGACCAACGAGCCACTTTATCTAAGTTATTTTTTTGCAGTCGCCAGCAATGACGGTGAGGATTTGGATTGACAGGTCGATGGTGCCAGGCCACAGTGAATCACGTGAGAGTTGGTGGTATACTTGTGAGCATAGCTATCTTCAAAGCAGTTGATCAGGTTTCAGTTCAAATACTCTGTAATTCATCTGCTGAGTCTTTCAGATTCAATCTTCATTAGCTGTAACAGCAAGAAACAAATGAAGAAAGAGCTAAATGTAGATTAAAAAAATGAAAAAGTAGACATCAAAATCAATTGGATTTCATTTGATCCGATTGACGCACCGGTATGTGAATAAAATAAAAAATCCCCATTGGAATCTGTCTGTTTTAAACTAGAAATGTCACTTATTTCGCACTGGATGCTTCTCAAACCTCCATAACCGCTGATGTCACACCTCTGCATCTTTGGTGAAATGCGGCAGAGCGAGAGCAATGTTAGTCAAAACATGACATATCCCGAAAATGTGTCTTCTCATACAAATGGCTGTAGCCTCCGAACGGTTTGACCTACAAAATCGTTTGACCATTCCATGGAAAGGGGAGACTCTCACAAACACAATGTCCTTCTCAGTTTTGCTCTAAGACCTCCACAAGGGTCACGGGACTCGTCTGAAGGTAATCTATGTACCGGTTAAAATGACAGATTTTTTAACCAAGGAAGTAATGAATAAATGTTGTGCGATGCTGAACCCACGAGTGCAGAGCACAATGGATTAGCAGTCCATTGCCTTTATCACTCATCCACCTCGTTCAGCACTCCAACCAGTTGCCCAAGAACCGCCTGTCTCTGATTGTTAAAAGCTCTACAAATGGGCTCATCCGGGATTTGAACCCGGGACCTCTCGCACCCGAAGCGAGAATCATACCCCTAGACCAACGAGCCACTTTATCTAAGTTATTTTTTTGCAGTCGCCAGCAATGACGGTGAGGATTTGGATTGACAGGTCGATGGTGCCAGGCCACAGTGAATCACGTGAGAGTTGGTGGTATACTTGTGAGCATAGCTATCTTCAAAGCAGTTGATCAGGTTTCAGTTCAAATACTCTGTAATTCATCTGCTGAGTCTTTCAGATTCAATCTTCATTAGCTGTAACAGCAAGAAACAAATGAAGAAAGAGCTAAATGTAGATTAAAAAAATGAAAAAGTAGACATCAAAATCAATTGGATTTCATTTGATCCGATTGACGCACCGGTATGTGAATAAAATAAAAAATCCCCATTGGAATCTGTCTGTTTTAAACTAGAAATGTCACTTATTTCGCACTGGATGCTTCTCAAACCTCCATAACCGCTGATGTCACACCTCTGCATCTTTGGTGAAATGCGGCAGAGCGAGAGCAATGTTAGTCAAAACATGACATATCCCGAAAATGTGTCTTCTCATACAAATGGCTGTAGCCTCCGAACGGTTTGACCTACAAAATCGTTTGACCATTCCATGGAAAGGGGAGACTCTCACAAACACAATGTCCTTCTCAGTTTTGCTCTAAGACCTCCACAAGGGTCACGGGACTCGTCTGAAGGTAATCTATGTACCGGTTAAAATGACAGATTTTTTAACCAAGGAAGTAATGAATAAATGTTGTGCGATGCTGAACCCACGAGTGCAGAGCACAATGGATTAGCAGTCCATTGCCTTTATCACTCATCCACCTCGTTCAGCACTCCAACCAGTTGCCCAAGAACCGCCTGTCTCTGATTGTTAAAAGCTCTACAAATGGGCTCATCCGGGATTTGAACCCGGGACCTCTCGCACCCGAAGCGAGAATCATACCCCTAGACCAACGAGCCACTTTATCTAAGTTATTTTTTTGCAGTCGCCAGCAATGACGGTGAGGATTTGGATTGACAGGTCGATGGTGCCAGGCCACAGTGAATCACGTGAGAGTTGGTGGTATACTTGTGAGCATAGCTATCTTCAAAGCAGTTGATCAGGTTTCAGTTCAAATACTCTGTAATTCATCTGCTGAGTCTTTCAGATTCAATCTTCATTAGCTGTAACAGCAAGAAACAAATGAAGAAAGAGCTAAATGTAGATTAAAAAAATGAAAAAGTAGACATCAAAATCAATTGGATTTCATTTGATCCGATTGACGCACCGGTATGTGAATAAAATAAAAAATCCCCATTGGAATCTGTCTGTTTTAAACTAGAAATGTCACTTATTTCGCACTGGATGCTTCTCAAACCTCCATAACCGCTGATGTCACACCTCTGCATCTTTGGTGAAATGCGGCAGAGCGAGAGCAATGTTAGTCAAAACATGACATATCCCGAAAATGTGTCTTCTCATACAAATGGCTGTAGCCTCCGAACGGTTTGACCTACAAAATCGTTTGACCATTCCATGGAAAGGGGAGACTCTCACAAACACAATGTCCTTCTCAGTTTTGCTCTAAGACCTCCACAAGGGTCACGGGACTCGTCTGAAGGTAATCTATGTACCGGTTAAAATGACAGATTTTTTAACCAAGGAAGTAATGAATAAATGTTGTGCGATGCTGAACCCACGAGTGCAGAGCACAATGGATTAGCAGTCCATTGCCTTTATCACTCATCCACCTCGTTCAGCACTCCAACCAGTTGCCCAAGAACCGCCTGTCTCTGATTGTTAAAAGCTCTACAAATGGGCTCATCCGGGATTTGAACCCGGGACCTCTCGCACCCGAAGCGAGAATCATACCCCTAGACCAACGAGCCACTTTATCTAAGTTATTTTTTTGCAGTCGCCAGCAATGACGGTGAGGATTTGGATTGACAGGTCGATGGTGCCAGGCCACAGTGAATCACGTGAGAGTTGGTGGTATACTTGTGAGCATAGCTATCTTCAAAGCAGTTGATCAGGTTTCAGTTCAAATACTCTGTAATTCATCTGCTGAGTCTTTCAGATTCAATCTTCATTAGCTGTAACAGCAAGAAACAAATGAAGAAAGAGCTAAATGTAGATTAAAAAAATGAAAAAGTAGACATCAAAATCAATTGGATTTCATTTGATCCGATTGACGCACCGGTACGTGAATAAAATAAAAAATCCCCATTGGAATCTGTCTGTTTTAAACTAGAAATGTCACTTATTTCGCACTGGATGCTTCTCAAACCTCCATAACCGCTGATGTCACACCTCTGCATCTTTGGTGAAATGCGGCAGAGCGAGAGCAATGTTAGTCAAAACATGACATATCCCGAAAATGTGTCTTCTCATACAAATGGCTGTAGCCTCCGAACGGTTTGACCTACAAAATCGTTTGACCATTCCATGGAAAGGGGAGACTCTCACAAACACAATGTCCTTCTCAGTTTTGCTCTAAGACCTCCACAAGGGTCACGGGACTCGTCTGAAGGTAATCTATGTACCGGTTAAAATGACAGATTTTTTAACCAAGGAAGTAATGAATAAATGTTGTGCGATGCTGAACCCACGAGTGCAGAGCACAATGGATTAGCAGTCCATTGCCTTTATCACTCATCCACCTCGTTCAGCACTCCAACCAGTTGCCCACTCCAACCAGTTGCCTGTCTCTGATTGTTAAAAGCTCTACAAATGGGCTCATCCGGGATTTGAACCCAGGACCTCTCGCAACCGAGGCGAGAATCATACCCCTAGACCAACGAGCCACTTTATCTAAGTTATTTTTTTGCAGTCGCCAGCAATGACGGTGAGGATTTGGATTGACAGGTCGATGGTGCCAGGCCACAGTGAATCACGTGAGAGTTGGTGGTATACTTGTGAGCATAGCTATCTTCAAAGCAGTTGATCAGGTTTCAGTTCAAATACTCTGTAATTCATCTGCTGAGTCTTTCAGATTCAATCTTCATTAGCTGTAACAGCAAGAAACAAATGAAGAAAGAGCTAAATGTAGATTAAAAAAATGAAAAAGTAGACATCAAAATCAATTGGATTTCATTTGATCCGATTGACGCACCGGTACGTGAATAAAATAAAAAATCCCCATTGGAATCTGTCTGTTTTAAACTAGAAATGTCACTTATTTCGCACTGGATGCTTCTCAAACCTCCATAACCGCTGATGTCACACCTCTGCATCTTTGGTGAAATGCGGCAGAGCGAGAGCAATGTTAGTCAAAACATGACATATCCCGAAAATGTGTCTTCTCATACAAATGGCTGTAGCCTCCGAACGGTTTGACCTACAAAATCGTTTGACCATTCCATGGAAAGGGGAGACTCTCACAAACACAATGTCCTTCTCAGTTTTGCTCTAAGACCTCCACAAGGGTCACGGGACTCGTCTGAAGGTAATCTATGTACCGGTTAAAATGACAGATTTTTTAACCAAGGAAGTAATGAATAAATGTTGTGCGATGCTGAACCCACGAGTGCAGAGCACAATGGATTAGCAGTCCATTGCCTTTATCACTCATCCACCTCGTTCAGCACTCCAACCAGTTGCCCAAGAACCGCCTGTCTCTGATTGTTAAAAGCTCTACAAATGGGCTCATCCGGGATTTGAACCCGGGACCTCTCGCACCCGAAGCGAGAATCATACCCCTAGACCAACGAGCCACTTTATCTAAGTTATTTTTTTGCAGTCGCCAGCAATGACGGTGAGGATTTGGATTGACAGGTCGATGGTGCCAGGCCACAGTGAATCACGTGAGAGTTGGTGGTATACTTGTGAGCATAGCTATCTTCAAAGCAGTTGATCAGGTTTCAGTTCAAATACTCTGTAATTCATCTGCTGAGTCTTTCAGATTCAATCTTCATTAGCTGTAACAGCAAGAAACAAATGAAGAAAGAGCTAAATGTAGATTAAAAAAATGAAAAAGTAGACATCAAAATCAATTGGATTTCATTTGATCCGATTGACGCACCGGTACGTGAATAAAATAAAAAATCCCCATTGGAATCTGTCTGTTTTAAACTAGAAATGTCACTTATTTCGCACTGGATGCTTCTCAAACCTCCATAACCGCTGATGTCACACCTCTGCATCTTTGGTGAAATGCGGCAGAGCGAGAGCAATGTTAGTCAAAACATGACATATCCCGAAAATGTGTCTTCTCATACAAATGGCTGTAGCCTCCGAACGGTTTGACCTACAAAATCGTTTGACCATTCCATGGAAAGGGGAGACTCTCACAAACACAATGTCCTTCTCAGTTTTGCTCTAAGACCTCCACAAGGGTCACGGGACTCGTCTGAAGGTAATCTATGTACCGGTTAAAATGACAGATTTTTTAACCAAGGAAGTAATGAATAAATGTTGTGCGATGCTGAACCCACGAGTGCAGAGCACAATGGATTAGCAGTCCATTGCCTTTATCACTCATCCACCTCGTTCAGCACTCCAACCAGTTGCCCAAGAACCGCCTGTCTCTGATTGTTAAAAGCTCTACAAATGGGCTCATCCGGGATTTGAACCCGGGACCTCTCGCACCCGAAGCGAGAATCATACCCCTAGACCAACGAGCCACTTTATCTAAGTTATTTTTTTGCAGTCGCCAGCAATGACGGTGAGGATTTGGATTGACAGGTCGATGGTGCCAGGCCACAGTGAATCACGTGAGAGTTGGTGGTATACTTGTGAGCATAGCTATCTTCAAAGCAGTTGATCAGGTTTCAGTTCAAATACTCTGTAATTAATCTGCTGAGTCTTTCAGATTCAATCTTCATTAGCTGTAACAGCAAGAAACAAATGAAGAAAGAGCTAAATGTAGATTAAAAAAATGAAAAAGTAGACATCAAAATCAATTGGATTTCATTTGATCCGATTGACGCACCGGTACGTGAATAAAATAAAAATCCCCATTGGAATCTGTCTGTTTTAAACTAGAAATGTCACTTATTTCGCACTGGATGCTTCTCAAACCTCCATAACCGCTGATGTCACACCTCTGCATCTTTGGTGAAATGCGGCAGAGCGAGAGCAATGTTAGTCAAAACATGACATATCCCGAAAATGTGTCTTCTCATACAAATGGCTGTAGCCTCCGAACGGTTTGACCTACAAAATCGTTTGACCATTCCATGGAAAGGGGAGACTCTCACAAACACAATGTCCTTCTCAGTTTTGCTCTAAGACCTCCACAAGGGTCACGGGACTCGTCTGAAGGTAATCTATGTACCGGTTAAAATGACAGATTTTTTAACCAAGGAAGTAATGAATAAATGTTGTGCGATGCTGAACCCACGAGTGCAGAGCACAATGGATTAGCAGTCCATTGCCTTTATCACTCATCCACCTCGTTCAGCACTCCAACCAGTTGCCCAAGAACCGCCTGTCTGATTGTTAAAAGCTCTACAAATGGGCTCATCCGGGATTTGAACCCGGGACCTCTCGCACCCGAAGCGAGAATCATACCCCTAGACCAACGAGCCACTTTATCTAAGTTATTTTTTTGCAGTCGCCAGCAATGACGGTGAGGATTTGGATTGACAGGTCGATGGTGCCAGGCCACAGTGAATCACGTGAGAGTTGGTGGTATACTTGTGAGCATAGCTATCTTCAAAGCAGTTGATCAGGTTTCAGTTCAAATACTCTGTAATTAATCTGCTGAGTCTTTCAGATTCAATCTTCATTAGCTGTAACAGCAAGAAACAAATGAAGAAAGAGCTAAATGTAGATTAAAAAAATGAAAAAGTAGACATCAAAATCAATTGGATTTCATTTGATCCGATTGACGCACCGGTACGTGAATAAAATAAAAAATCCCCATTGGAATCTGTCTGTTTTAAACTAGAAATGTCACTTATTTCGCACTGGATGCTTCTCAAACCTCCATAACCGCTGATGTCACACCTCTGCATCTTTGGTGAAATGCGGCAGAGCGAGAGCAATGTTAGTCAAAACATGACATATCCCGAAAATGTGTCTTCTCATACAAATGGCTGTAGCCTCCGAACGGTTTGACCTACAAAATCGTTTGACCATTCCATGGAAAGGGGAGACTCTCACAAACACAATGTCCTTCTCAGTTTTGCTCTAAGACCTCCACAAGGGTCACGGGACTCGTCTGAAGGTAATCTATGTACCGGTTAAAATGACAGATTTTTTAACCAAGGAAGTAATGAATAAATGTTGTGCGATGCTGAACCCACGAGTGCAGAGCACAATGGATTAGCAGTCCATTGCCTTTATCACTCATCCACCTCGTTCAGCACTCCAACCAGTTGCCCAAGAACCGCCTGTCTCTGATTGTTAAAAGCTCTACAAATGGGCTCATCCGGGATTTGAACCCGGGACCTCTCGCACCCGAAGCGAGAATCATACCCCTAGACCAACGAGCCACTTTATCTAAGTTATTTTTTTGCAGTCGCCAGCAATGACGGTGAGGATTTGGATTGACAGGTCGATGGTGCCAGGCCACAGTGAATCACGTGAGAGTTGGTGGTATACTTGTGAGCATAGCTATCTTCAAAGCAGTTGATCAGGTTTCAGTTCAAATACTCTGTAATTAATCTGCTGAGTCTTTCAGATTCAATCTTCATTAGCTGTAACAGCAAGAAACAAATGAAGAAAGAGCTAAATGTAGATTAAAAAAATGAAAAAGTAGACATCAAAATCAATTGGATTTCATTTGATCCGATTGACGCACCGGTACGTGAATAAAATAAAAAATCCCCATTGGAATCTGTCTGTTTTAAACTAGAAATGTCACTTATTTCGCACTGGATGCTTCTCAAACCTCCATAACCGCTGATGTCACACCTCTGCATCTTTGGTGAAATGCGGCAGAGCGAGAGCAATGTTAGTCAAAACATGACATATCCCGAAAATGTGTCTTCTCATACAAATGGCTGTAGCCTCCGAACGGTTTGACCTACAAAATCGTTTGACCATTCCATGGAAAGGGGAGACTCTCACAAACACAATGTCCTTCTCAGTTTTGCTCTAAGACCTCCACAAGGGTCACGGGACTCGTCTGAAGGTAATCTATGTACCGGTTAAAATGACAGATTTTTTAACCAAGGAAGTAATGAATAAATGTTGTGCGATGCTGAACCCACGAGTGCAGAGCACAATGGATTAGCAGTCCATTGCCTTTATCACTCATCCACCTCGTTCAGCACTCCAACCAGTTGCCCAAGAACCGCCTGTCTCTGATTGTTAAAAGCTCTACAAATGGGCTCATCCGGGATTTGAACCCGGGACCTCTCGCACCCGAAGCGAGAATCATACCCCTAGACCAACGAGCCACTTTATCTAAGTTATTTTTTTGCAGTCGCCAGCAATGACGGTGAGGATTTGGATTGACAGGTCGATGGTGCCAGGCCACAGTGAATCACGTGAGAGTTGGTGGTATACTTGTGAGCATAGCTATCTTCAAAGCAGTTGATCAGGTTTCAGTTCAAATACTCTGTAATTCATCTGCTGAGTCTTTCAGATTCAATCTTCATTAGCTGTAACAGCAAGAAACAAATGAAGAAAGAGCTAAATGTAGATTAAAAAAATGAAAAAGTAGACATCAAAATCAATTGGATTTCATTTGATCCGATTGACGCACCGGTACGTGAATAAAATAAAAAATCCCCATTGGAATCTGTCTGTTTTAAACTAGAAATGTCACTTATTTCGCACTGGATGCTTCTCAAACCTCCATAACCGCTGATGTCACACCTCTGCATCTTTGGTGAAATGCGGCAGAGCGAGAGCAATGTTAGTCAAAACATGACATATCCCGAAAATGTGTCTTCTCATACAAATGGCTGTAGCCTCCGAACGGTTTGACCTACAAAATCGTTTGACCATTCCATGGAAAGGGGAGACTCTCACAAACACAATGTCCTTCTCAGTTTTGCTCTAAGACCTCCACAAGGGTCACGGGACTCGTCTGAAGGTAATCTATGTACCGGTTAAAATGACAGATTTTTTAACCAAGGAAGTAATGAATAAATGTTGTGCGATGCTGAACCCACGAGTGCAGAGCACAATGGATTAGCAGTCCATTGCCTTTATCACTCATCCACCTCGTTCAGCACTCCAACCAGTTGCCCAAGAACCGCCTGTCTCTGATTGTTAAAAGCTCTACAAATGGGCTCATCCGGGATTTGAACCCGGGACCTCTCGCACCCGAAGCGAGAATCATACCCCTAGACCAACGAGCCACTTTATCTAAGTTATTTTTTTGCAGTCGCCAGCAATGACGGTGAGGATTTGGATTGACAGGTCGATGGTGCCAGGCCACAGTGAATCACGTGAGAGTTGGTGGTATACTTGTGAGCATAGCTATCTTCAAAGCAGTTGATCAGGTTTCAGTTCAAATACTCTGTAATTAATCTGCTGAGTCTTTCAGATTCAATCTTCATTAGCTGTAACAGCAAGAAACAAATGAAGAAAGAGCTAAATGTAGATTAAAAAAATGAAAAAGTAGACATCAAAATCAATTGGATTTCATTTGATCCGATTGACGCACCGGTACGTGAATAAAATAAAAAATCCCCATTGGAATCTGTCTGTTTTAAACTAGAAATGTCACTTATTTCGCACTGGATGCTTCTCAAACCTCCATAACCGCTGATGTCACACCTCTGCATCTTTGGTGAAATGCGGCAGAGCGAGAGCAATGTTAGTCAAAACATGACATATCCCGAAAATGTGTCTTCTCATACAAATGGCTGTAGCCTCCGAACGGTTTGACCTACAAAATCGTTTGACCATTCCATGGAAAGGGGAGACTCTCACAAACACAATGTCCCTTCTCAGTTTTGCTCTAAGACCTCCACAAGGGTCACGGGACTCGTCTGAAGGTAATCTATGTACCGGTTAAAATGACAGATTTTTTAACCAAGGAAGTAATGAATAAATGTTGTGCGATGCTGAACCCACGAGTGCAGAGCACAATGGATTAGCAGTCCATTGCCTTTATCACTCATCCACCTCGTTCAGCACTCCAACCAGTTGCCCAAGAACCGCCTGTCTCTGATTGTTAAAAGCTCTACAAATGGGCTCATCCGGGATTTGAACCCGGGACCTCTCGCACCCGAAGCGAGAATCATACCCCTAGACCAACGAGCCACTTTATCTAAGTTATTTTTTTGCAGTCGCCAGCAATGACGGTGAGGATTTGGATTGACAGGTCGATGGTGCCAGGCCACAGTGAATCACGTGAGAGTTGGTGGTATACTTGTGAGCATAGCTATCTTCAAAGCAGTTGATCAGGTTTCAGTTCAAATACTCTGTAATTAATCTGCTGAGTCTTTCAGATTCAATCTTCATTAGCTGTAACAGCAAGAAACAAATGAAGAAAGAGCTAAATGTAGATTAAAAAAATGAAAAAGTAGACATCAAAATCAATTGGATTTCATTTGATCCGATTGACGCACCGGTACGTGAATAAAATAAAAAATCCCCATTGGAATCTGTCTGTTTTAAACTAGAAATGTCACTTATTTCGCACTGGATGCTTCTCAAACCTCCATAACCGCTGATGTCACACCTCTGCATCTTTGGTGAAATGCGGCAGAGCGAGAGCAATGTTAGTCAAAACATGACATATCCCGAAAATGTGTCTTCTCATACAAATGGCTGTAGCCTCCGAACGGTTTGACCTACAAAATCGTTTGACCATTCCATGGAAAGGGGAGACTCTCACAAACACAATGTCCTTCTCAGTTTTGCTCTAAGACCTCCACAAGGGTCACGGGACTCGTCTGAAGGTAATCTATGTACCGGTTAAAATGACAGATTTTTTAACCAAGGAAGTAATGAATAAATGTTGTGCGATGCTGAACCCACGAGTGCAGAGCACAATGGATTAGCAGTCCATTGCCTTTATCACTCATCCACCTCGTTCAGCACTCCAACCAGTTGCCCAAGAACCGCCTGTCTCTGATTGTTAAAAGCTCTACAAATGGGCTCATCCGGGATTTGAACCCGGGACCTCTCGCACCCGAAGCGAGAATCATACCCCTAGACCAACGAGCCACTTTATCTAAGTTATTTTTTTGCAGTCGCCAGCAATGACGGTGAGGATTTGGATTGACAGGTCGATGGTGCCAGGCCACAGTGAATCACGTGAGAGTTGGTGGTATACTTGTGAGCATAGCTATCTTCAAAGCAGTTGATCAGGTTTCAGTTCAAATACTCTGTAATTAATCTGCTGAGTCTTTCAGATTCAATCTTCATTAGCTGTAACAGCAAGAAACAAATGAAGAAAGAGCTAAATGTAGATTAAAAAAATGAAAAAGTAGACATCAAAATCAATTGGATTTCATTTGATCCGATTGACGCACCGGTACGTGAATAAAATAAAAAATCCCCATTGGAATCTGTCTGTTTTAAACTAGAAATGTCACTTATTTCGCACTGGATGCTTCTCAAACCTCCATAACCGCTGATGTCACACCTCTGCATCTTTGGTGAAATGCGGCAGAGCGAGAGCAATGTTAGTCAAAACATGACATATCCCGAAAATGTGTCTTCTCATACAAATGGCTGTAGCCTCCGAACGGTTTGACCTACAAAATCGTTTGACCATTCCATGGAAAGGGGAGACTCTCACAAACACAATGTCCTTCTCAGTTTTGCTCTAAGACCTCCACAAGGGTCACGGGACTCGTCTGAAGGTAATCTATGTACCGGTTAAAATGACAGATTTTTTAACCAAGGAAGTAATGAATAAATGTTGTGCGATGCTGAACCCACGAGTGCAGAGCACAATGGATTAGCAGTCCATTGCCTTTATCACTCATCCACCTCGTTCAGCACTCCAACCAGTTGCCCAAGAACCGCCTGTCTCTGATTGTTAAAAGCTCTACAAATGGGCTCATCCGGGATTTGAACCCGGGACCTCTCGCACCCGAAGCGAGAATCATACCCCTAGACCAACGAGCCACTTTATCTAAGTTATTTTTTTGCAGTCGCCAGCAATGACGGTGAGGATTTGGATTGACAGGTCGATGGTGCCAGGCCACAGTGAATCACGTGAGAGTTGGTGGTATACTTGTGAGCATAGCTATCTTCAAAGCAGTTGATCAGGTTTCAGTTCAAATACTCTGTAATTAATCTGCTGAGTCTTTCAGATTCAATCTTCATTAGCTGTAACAGCAAGAAACAAATGAAGAAAGAGCTAAATGTAGATTAAAAAAATGAAAAAGTAGACATCAAAATCAATTGGATTTCATTTGATCCGATTGACGCACCGGTACGTGAATAAAATAAAAAATCCCCATTGGAATCTGTCTGTTTTAAACTAGAAATGTCACTTATTTCGCACTGGATGCTTCTCAAACCTCCATAACCGCTGATGTCACACCTCTGCATCTTTGGTGAAATGCGGCAGAGCGAGAGCAATGTTAGTCAAAACATGACATATCCCGAAAATGTGTCTTCTCATACAAATGGCTGTAGCCTCCGAACGGTTTGACCTACAAAATCGTTTGACCATTCCATGGAAAGGGGAGACTCTCACAAACACAATGTCCTTCTCAGTTTTGCTCTAAGACCTCCACAAGGGTCACGGGACTCGTCTGAAGGTAATCTATGTACCGGTTAAAATGACAGATTTTTTAACCAAGGAAGTAATGAATAAATGTTGTGCGATGCTGAACCCACGAGTGCAGAGCACAATGGATTAGCAGTCCATTGCCTTTATCACTCATCCACCTCGTTCAGCACTCCAACCAGTTGCCCAAGAACCGCCTGTCTCTGATTGTTAAAAGCTCTACAAATGGGCTCATCCGGGATTTGAACCCGGGACCTCTCGCACCCGAAGCGAGAATCATACCCCTAGACCAACGAGCCACTTTATCTAAGTTATTTTTTTGCAGTCGCCAGCAATGACGGTGAGGATTTGGATTGACAGGTCGATGGTGCCAGGCCACAGTGAATCACGTGAGAGTTGGTGGTATACTTGTGAGCATAGCTATCTTCAAAGCAGTTGATCAGGTTTCAGTTCAAATACTCTGTAATTAATCTGCTGAGTCTTTCAGATTCAATCTTCATTAGCTGTAACAGCAAGAAACAAATGAAGAAAGAGCTAAATGTAGATTAAAAAAATGAAAAAGTAGACATCAAAATCAATTGGATTTCATTTGATCCGATTGACGCACCGGTACGTGAATAAAATAAAAAATCCCCATTGGAATCTGTCTGTTTTAAACTAGAAATGTCACTTATTTCGCACTGGATGCTTCTCAAACCTCCATAACCGCTGATGTCACACCTCTGCATCTTTGGTGAAATGCGGCAGAGCGAGAGCAATGTTAGTCAAAACATGACATATCCCGAAAATGTGTCTTCTCATACAAATGGCTGTAGCCTCCGAACGGTTTGACCTACAAAATCGTTTGACCATTCCATGGAAAGGGGAGACTCTCACAAACACAATGTCCTTCTCAGTTTTGCTCTAAGACCTCCACAAGGGTCACGGGACTCGTCTGAAGGTAATCTATGTACCGGTTAAAATGACAGATTTTTTAACCAAGGAAGTAATGAATAAATGTTGTGCGATGCTGAACCCACGAGTGCAGAGCACAATGGATTAGCAGTCCATTGCCTTTATCACTCATCCACCTCGTTCAGCACTCCAACCAGTTGCCCAAGAACCGCCTGTCTCTGATTGTTAAAAGCTCTACAAATGGGCTCATCCGGGATTTGAACCCGGGACCTCTCGCACCCGAAGCGAGAATCATACCCCTAGACCAACGAGCCACTTTATCTAAGTTATTTTTTTGCAGTCGCCAGCAATGACGGTGAGGATTTGGATTGACAGGTCGATGGTGCCAGGCCACAGTGAATCACGTGAGAGTTGGTGGTATACTTGTGAGCATAGCTATCTTCAAAGCAGTTGATCAGGTTTCAGTTCAAATACTCTGTAATTAATCTGCTGAGTCTTTCAGATTCAATCTTCATTAGCTGTAACAGCAAGAAACAAATGAAGAAAGAGCTAAATGTAGATTAAAAAAATGAAAAAGTAGACATCAAAATCAATTGGATTTCATTTGATCCGATTGACGCACCGGTACGTGAATAAAATAAAAAATCCCCATTGGAATCTGTCTGTTTTAAACTAGAAATGTCACTTATTTCGCACTGGATGCTTCTCAAACCTCCATAACCGCTGATGTCACACCTCTGCATCTTTGGTGAAATGCGGCAGAGCGAGAGCAATGTTAGTCAAAACATGACATATCCCGAAAATGTGTCTTCTCATACAAATGGCTGTAGCCTCCGAACGGTTTGACCTACAAAATCGTTTGACCATTCCATGGAAAGGGGAGACTCTCACAAACACAATGTCCTTCTCAGTTTTGCTCTAAGACCTCCACAAGGGTCACGGGACTCGTCTGAAGGTAATCTATGTACCGGTTAAAATGACAGATTTTTTAACCAAGGAAGTAATGAATAAATGTTGTGCGATGCTGAACCCACGAGTGCAGAGCACAATGGATTAGCAGTCCATTGCCTTTATCACTCATCCACCTCGTTCAGCACTCCAACCAGTTGCCCAAGAACCGCCTGTCTCTGATTGTTAAAAGCTCTACAAATGGGCTCATCCGGGATTTGAACCCGGGACCTCTCGCACCCGAAGCGAGAATCATACCCCTAGACCAACGAGCCACTTTATCTAAGTTATTTTTTTGCAGTCGCCAGCAATGACGGTGAGGATTTGGATTGACAGGTCGATGGTGCCAGGCCACAGTGAATCACGTGAGAGTTGGTGGTATACTTGTGAGCATAGCTATCTTCAAAGCAGTTGATCAGGTTTCAGTTCAAATACTCTGTAATTAATCTGCTGAGTCTTTCAGATTCAATCTTCATTAGCTGTAACAGCAAGAAACAAATGAAGAAAGAGCTAAATGTAGATTAAAAAAATGAAAAAGTAGACATCAAAATCAATTGGATTTCATTTGATCCGATTGACGCACCGGTACGTGAATAAAATAAAAAATCCCCATTGGAATCTGTCTGTTTTAAACTAGAAATGTCACTTATTTCGCACTGGATGCTTCTCAAACCTCCATAACCGCTGATGTCACACCTCTGCATCTTTGGTGAAATGCGGCAGAGCGAGAGCAATGTTAGTCAAAACATGACATATCCCGAAAATGTGTCTTCTCATACAAATGGCTGTAGCCTCCGAACGGTTTGACCTACAAAATCGTTTGACCATTCCATGGAAAGGGGAGACTCTCACAAACACAATGTCCTTCTCAGTTTTGCTCTAAGACCTCCACAAGGGTCACGGGACTCGTCTGAAGGTAATCTATGTACCGGTTAAAATGACAGATTTTTTAACCAAGGAAGTAATGAATAAATGTTGTGCGATGCTGAACCCACGAGTGCAGAGCACAATGGATTAGCAGTCCATTGCCTTTATCACTCATCCACCTCGTTCAGCACTCCAACCAGTTGCCCAAGAACCGCCTGTCTCTGATTGTTAAAAGCTCTACAAATGGGCTCATCCGGGATTTGAACCCGGGACCTCTCGCACCCGAAGCGAGAATCATACCCCTAGACCAACGAGCCACTTTATCTAAGTTATTTTTTTGCAGTCGCCAGCAATGACGGTGAGGATTTGGATTGACAGGTCGATGGTGCCAGGCCACAGTGAATCACGTGAGAGTTGGTGGTATACTTGTGAGCATAGCTATCTTCAAAGCAGTTGATCAGGTTTCAGTTCAAATACTCTGTAATTAATCTGCTGAGTCTTTCAGATTCAATCTTCATTAGCTGTAACAGCAAGAAACAAATGAAGAAAGAGCTAAATGTAGATTAAAAAAATGAAAAAGTAGACATCAAAATCAATTGGATTTCATTTGATCCGATTGACGCACCGGTACGTGAATAAAATAAAAAATCCCCATTGGAATCTGTCTGTTTTAAACTAGAAATGTCACTTATTTCGCACTGGATGCTTCTCAAACCTCCATAACCGCTGATGTCACACCTCTGCATCTTTGGTGAAATGCGGCAGAGCGAGAGCAATGTTAGTCAAAACATGACATATCCAGAAAATGTGTCTTCTCATACAAATGGCTGTAGCCTCCGAACGGTTTGACCTACAAAATCGTTTGACCATTCCATGGAAAGGGGAGACTCTCACAAACACAATGTCCTTCTCAGTTTTGCTCTAAGACCTCCACAAGGGTCACGGGACTCGTCTGAAGGTAATCTATGTACCGGTTAAAATGACAGATTTTTTAACCAAGGAAGTAATGAATAAATGTTGTGCGATGCTGAACCCACGAGTGCAGAGCACAATGGATTAGCAGTCCATTGCCTTTATCACTCATCCACCTCGTTCAGCACTCCAACCAGTTGCCCAAGAACCGCCTGTCTCTGATTGTTAAAAGCTCTACAAATGGGCTCATCCGGGATTTGAACCCGGGACCTCTCGCACCCGAAGCGAGAATCATACCCCTAGACCAACGAGCCACTTTATCTAAGTTATTTTTTTGCAGTCGCCAGCAATGACGGTGAGGATTTGGATTGACAGGTCGATGGTGCCAGGCCACAGTGAATCACGTGAGAGTTGGTGGTATACTTGTGAGCATAGCTATCTTCAAAGCAGTTGATCAGGTTTCAGTTCAAATACTCTGTAATTAATCTGCTGAGTCTTTCAGATTCAATCTTCATTAGCTGTAACAGCAAGAAACAAATGAAGAAAGAGCTAAATGTAGATTAAAAAAATGAAAAAGTAGACATCAAAATCAATTGGATTTCATTTGATCCGATTGACGCACCGGTACGTGAATAAAATAAAAAATCCCCATTGGAATCTGTCTGTTTTAAACTAGAAATGTCACTTATTTCGCACTGGATGCTTCTCAAACCTCCATAACCGCTGATGTCACACCTCTGCATCTTTGGTGAAATGCGGCAGAGCGAGAGCAATGTTAGTCAAAACATGACATATCCAGAAAATGTGTCTTCTCATACAAATGGCTGTAGCCTCCGAACGGTTTGACCTACAAAATCGTTTGACCATTCCATGGAAAGGGGAGACTCTCACAAACACAATGTCCTTCTCAGTTTTGCTCTAAGACCTCCACAAGGGTCACGGGACTCGTCTGAAGGTAATCTATGTACCGGTTAAAATGACAGATTTTTTAACCAAGGAAGTAATGAATAAATGTTGTGCGATGCTGAACCCACGAGTGCAGAGCACAATGGATTAGCAGTCCATTGCCTTTATCACTCATCCACCTCGTTCAGCACTCCAACCAGTTGCCCAAGAACCGCCTGTCTCTGATTGTTAAAAGCTCTACAAATGGGCTCATCCGGGATTTGAACCCGGGACCTCTCGCACCCGAAGCGAGAATCATACCCCTAGACCAACGAGCCACTTTATCTAAGTTATTTTTTTGCAGTCGCCAGCAATGACGGTGAGGATTTGGATTGACAGGTCGATGGTGCCAGGCCACAGTGAATCACGTGAGAGTTGGTGGTATACTTGTGAGCATAGCTATCTTCAAAGCAGTTGATCAGGTTTCAGTTCAAATACTCTGTAATTAATCTGCTGAGTCTTTCAGATTCAATCTTCATTAGCTGTAACAGCAAGAAACAAATGAAGAAAGAGCTAAATGTAGATTAAAAAAATGAAAAAGTAGACATCAAAATCAATTGGATTTCATTTGATCCGATTGACGCACCGGTACGTGAATAAAATAAAAAATCCCCATTGGAATCTGTCTGTTTTAAACTAGAAATGTCACTTATTTCGCACTGGATGCTTCTCAAACCTCCATAACCGCTGATGTCACACCTCTGCATCTTTGGTGAAATGCGGCAGAGCGAGAGCAATGTTAGTCAAAACATGACATATCCCGAAAATGTGTCTTCTCATACAAATGGCTGTAGCCTCCGAACGGTTTGACCTACAAAATCGTTTGACCATTCCATGGAAAGGGGAGACTCTCACAAACACAATGTCCTTCTCAGTTTTGCTCTAAGACCTCCACAAGGGTCACGGGACTCGTCTGAAGGTAATCTATGTACCCGGTTAAAATGACAGATTTTTTAACCAAGGAAGTAATGAATAAATGTTGTGCGATGCTGAACCCACGAGTGCAGAGCACAATGGATTAGCAGTCCATTGCCTTTATCACTCATCCACCTCGTTCAGCACTCCAACCAGTTGCCCAAGAACCGCCTGTCTCTGATTGTTAAAAGCTCTACAAATGGGCTCATCCGGGATTTGAACCCGGGACCTCTCGCACCCGAAGCGAGAATCATACCCCTAGACCAACGAGCCACTTTATCTAAGTTATTTTTTTGCAGTCGCCAGCAATGACGGTGAGGATTTGGATTGACAGGTCGATGGTGCCAGGCCACAGTGAATCACGTGAGAGTTGGTGGTATACTTGTGAGCATAGCTATCTTCAAAGCAGTTGATCAGGTTTCAGTTCAAATACTCTGTAATTAATCTGCTGAGTCTTTCAGATTCAATCTTCATTAGCTGTAACAGCAAGAAACAAATGAAGAAAGAGCTAAATGTAGATTAAAAAAATGAAAAAGTAGACATCAAAATCAATTGGATTTCATTTGATCCGATTGACGCACCGGTACGTGAATAAAATAAAAAATCCCCATTGGAATCTGTCTGTTTTAAACTAGAAATGTCACTTATTTCGCACTGGATGCTTCTCAAACCTCCATAACCGCTGATGTCACACCTCTGCATCTTTGGTGAAATGCGGCAGAGCGAGAGCAATGTTAGTCAAAACATGACATATCCCGAAAATGTGTCTTCTCATACAAATGGCTGTAGCCTCCGAACGGTTTGACCTACAAAATCGTTTGACCATTCCATGGAAAGGGGAGACTCTCACAAACACAATGTCCTTCTCAGTTTTGCTCTAAGACCTCCACAAGGGTCACGGGACTCGTCTGAAGGTAATCTATGTACCGGTTAAAATGACAGATTTTTTAACCAAGGAAGTAATGAATAAATGTTGTGCGATGCTGAACCCACGAGTGCAGAGCACAATGGATTAGCAGTCCATTGCCTTTATCACTCATCCACCTCGTTCAGCACTCCAACCAGTTGCCCAAGAACCGCCTGTCTCTGATTGTTAAAAGCTCTACAAATGGGCTCATCCGGGATTTGAACCCGGGACCTCTCGCACCCGAAGCGAGAATCATACCCCTAGACCAACGAGCCACTTTATCTAAGTTATTTTTTTGCAGTCGCCAGCAATGACGGTGAGGATTTGGATTGACAGGTCGATGGTGCCAGGCCACAGTGAATCACGTGAGAGTTGGTGGTATACTTGTGAGCATAGCTATCTTCAAAGCAGTTGATCAGGTTTCAGTTCAAATACTCTGTAATTAATCTGCTGAGTCTTTCAGATTCAATCTTCATTAGCTGTAACAGCAAGAAACAAATGAAGAAAGAGCTAAATGTTAAAAAAATGAAAAAGTAGACATCAAAATCAATTGGATTTCATTTGATCCGATTGACGCACCGGTACGTGAATAAAATAAAAAATCCCCATTGGAATCTGTCTGTTTTAAACTAGAAATGTCACTTATTTCGCACTGGATGCTTCTCAAACCTCCATAACCGCTGATGTCACACCTCTGCATCTTTGGTGAAATGCGGCAGAGCGAGAGCAATGTTAGTCAAAACATGACATATCCAGAAAATGTGTCTTCTCATACAAATGGCTGTAGCCTCCGAACGGTTTGACCTACAAAATCGTTTGACCATTCCATGGAAAGGGGAGACTCTCACAAACACAATGTCCTTCTCAGTTTTGCTCTAAGACCTCCACAAGGGTCACGGGACTCGTCTGAAGGTAATCTATGTACCGGTTAAAATGACAGATTTTTTAACCAAGGAAGTAATGAATAAATGTTGTGCGATGCTGAACCCACGAGTGCAGAGCACAATGGATTAGCAGTCCATTGCCTTTATCACTCATCCACCTCGTTCAGCACTCCAACCAGTTGCCCAAGAACCGCCTGTCTCTGATTGTTAAAAGCTCTACAAATGGGCTCATCCGGGATTTGAACCCGGGACCTCTCGCACCCGAAGCGAGAATCATACCCCTAGACCAACGAGCCACTTTATCTAAGTTATTTTTTTGCAGTCGCCAGCAATGACGGTGAGGATTTGGATTGACAGGTCGATGGTGCCAGGCCACAGTGAATCACGTGAGAGTTGGTGGTATACTTGTGAGCATAGCTATCTTCAAAGCAGTTGATCAGGTTTCAGTTCAAATACTCTGTAATTAATCTGCTGAGTCTTTCAGATTCAATCTTCATTAGCTGTAACAGCAAGAAACAAATGAAGAAAGAGCTAAATGTAGATTAAAAAAATGAAAAAGTAGACATCAAAATCAATTGGATTTCATTTGATCCGATTGACGCACCGGTACGTGAATAAAATAAAAAATCCCCATTGGAATCTGTCTGTTTTAAACTAGAAATGTCACTTATTTCGCACTGGATGCTTCTCAAACCTCCATAACCGCTGATGTCACACCTCTGCATCTTTGGTGAAATGCGGCAGAGCGAGAGCAATGTTAGTCAAAACATGACATATCCCGAAAATGTGTCTTCTCATACAAATGGCTGTAGCCTCCGAACGGTTTGACCTACAAAATCGTTTGACCATTCCATGGAAAGGGGAGACTCTCACAAACACAATGTCCTTCTCAGTTTTGCTCTAAGACCTCCACAAGGGTCACGGGACTCGTCTGAAGGTAATCTATGTACCGGTTAAAATGACAGATTTTTTAACCAAGGAAGTAATGAATAAATGTTGTGCGATGCTGAACCCACGAGTGCAGAGCACAATGGATTAGCAGTCCATTGCCTTTATCACTCATCCACCTCGTTCAGCACTCCAACCAGTTGCCCAAGAACCGCCTGTCTCTGATTGTTAAAAGCTCTACAAATGGGCTCATCCGGGATTTGAACCCGGGACCTCTCGCACCCGAAGCGAGAATCATACCCCTAGACCAACGAGCCACTTTATCTAAGTTATTTTTTTGCAGTCGCCAGCAATGACGGTGAGGATTTGGATTGACAGGTCGATGGTGCCAGGCCACAGTGAATCACGTGAGAGTTGGTGGTATACTTGTGAGCATAGCTATCTTCAAAGCAGTTGATCAGGTTTCAGTTCAAATACTCTGTAATTAATCTGCTGAGTCTTTCAGATTCAATCTTCATTAGCTGTAACAGCAAGAAACAAATGAAGAAAGAGCTAAATGTAGATTAAAAAAATGAAAAAGTAGACATCAAAATCAATTGGATTTCATTTGATCCGATTGACGCACCGGTACGTGAATAAAATAAAAAATCCCCATTGGAATCTGTCTGTTTTAAACTAGAAATGTCACTTATTTCGCACTGGATGCTTCTCAAACCTCCATAACCGCTGATGTCACACCTCTGCATCTTTGGTGAAATGCGGCAGAGCGAGAGCAATGTTAGTCAAAACATGACATATCCCGAAAATGTGTCTTCTCATACAAATGGCTGTAGCCTCCGAACGGTTTGACCTACAAAATCGTTTGACCATTCCATGGAAAGGGGAGACTCTCACAAACACAATGTCCTTCTCAGTTTTGCTCTAAGACCTCCACAAGGGTCACGGGACTCGTCTGAAGGTAATCTATGTACCGGTTAAAATGACAGATTTTTTAACCAAGGAAGTAATGAATAAATGTTGTGCGATGCTGAACCCACGAGTGCAGAGCACAATGGATTAGCAGTCCATTGCCTTTATCACTCATCCACCTCGTTCAGCACTCCAACCAGTTGCCCAAGAACCGCCTGTCTCTGATTGTTAAAAGCTCTACAAATGGGCTCATCCGGGATTTGAACCCGGGACCTCTCGCACCCGAAGCGAGAATCATACCCCTAGACCAACGAGCCACTTTATCTAAGTTATTTTTTTGCAGTCGCCAGCAATGACGGTGAGGATTTGGATTGACAGGTCGATGGTGCCAGGCCACAGTGAATCACGTGAGAGTTGGTGGTATACTTGTGAGCATAGCTATCTTCAAAGCAGTTGATCAGGTTTCAGTTCAAATACTCTGTAATTAATCTGCTGAGTCTTTCAGATTCAATCTTCATTAGCTGTAACAGCAAGAAACAAATGAAGAAAGAGCTAAATGTAGATTAAAAAAATGAAAAAGTAGACATCAAAATCAATTGGATTTCATTTGATCCGATTGACGCACCGGTACGTGAATAAAATAAAAAATCCCCATTGGAATCTGTCTGTTTTAAACTAGAAATGTCACTTATTTCGCACTGGATGCTTCTCAAACCTCCATAACCGCTGATGTCACACCTCTGCATCTTTGGTGAAATGCGGCAGAGCGAGAGCAATGTTAGTCAAAACATGACATATCCCGAAAATGTGTCTTCTCATACAAATGGCTGTAGCCTCCGAACGGTTTGACCTACAAAATCGTTTGACCATTCCATGGAAAGGGGAGACTCTCACAAACACAATGTCCTTCTCAGTTTTGCTCTAAGACCTCCACAAGGGTCACGGGACTCGTCTGAAGGTAATCTATGTACCGGTTAAAATGACAGATTTTTTAACCAAGGAAGTAATGAATAAATGTTGTGCGATGCTGAACCCACGAGTGCAGAGCACAATGGATTAGCAGTCCATTGCCTTTATCACTCATCCACCTCGTTCAGCACTCCAACCAGTTGCCCAAGAACCGCCTGTCTCTGATTGTTAAAAGCTCTACAAATGGGCTCATCCGGGATTTGAACCCGGGACCTCTCGCACCCGAAGCGAGAATCATACCCCTAGACCAACGAGCCACTTTATCTAAGTTATTTTTTTGCAGTCGCCAGCAATGACGGTGAGGATTTGGATTGACAGGTCGATGGTGCCAGGCCACAGTGAATCACGTGAGAGTTGGTGGTATACTTGTGAGCATAGCTATCTTCAAAGCAGTTGATCAGGTTTCAGTTCAAATACTCTGTAATTAATCTGCTGAGTCTTTCAGATTCAATCTTCATTAGCTGTAACAGCAAGAAACAAATGAAGAAAGAGCTAAATGTAGATTAAAAAAATGAAAAAGTAGACATCAAAATCAATTGGATTTCATTTGATCCGATTGACGCACCGGTACGTGAATAAAATAAAAAATCCCCATTGGAATCTGTCTGTTTTAAACTAGAAATGTCACTTATTTCGCACTGGATGCTTCTCAAACCTCCATAACCGCTGATGTCACACCTCTGCATCTTTGGTGAAATGCGGCAGAGCGAGAGCAATGTTAGTCAAAACATGACATATCCCGAAAATGTGTCTTCTCATACAAATGGCTGTAGCCTCCGAACGGTTTGACCTACAAAATCGTTTGACCATTCCATGGAAAGGGGAGACTCTCACAAACACAATGTCCTTCTCAGTTTTGCTCTAAGACCTCCACAAGGGTCACGGGACTCGTCTGAAGGTAATCTATGTACCGGTTAAAATGACAGATTTTTTAACCAAGGAAGTAATGAATAAATGTTGTGCGATGCTGAACCCACGAGTGCAGAGCACAATGGATTAGCAGTCCATTGCCTTTATCACTCATCCACCTCGTTCAGCACTCCAACCAGTTGCCCAAGAACCGCCTGTCTCTGATTGTTAAAAGCTCTACAAATGGGCTCATCCGGGATTTGAACCCGGGACCTCTCGCACCCGAAGCGAGAATCATACCCCTAGACCAACGAGCCACTTTATCTAAGTTATTTTTTTGCAGTCGCCAGCAATGACGGTGAGGATTTGGATTGACAGGTCGATGGTGCCAGGCCACAGTGAATCACGTGAGAGTTGGTGGTATACTTGTGAGCATAGCTATCTTCAAAGCAGTTGATCAGGTTTCAGTTCAAATACTCTGTAATTAATCTGCTGAGTCTTTCAGATTCAATCTTCATTAGCTGTAACAGCAAGAAACAAATGAAGAAAGAGCTAAATGTAGATTAAAAAAATGAAAAAGTAGACATCAAAATCAATTGGATTTCATTTGATCCGATTGACGCACCGGTACGTGAATAAAATAAAAAATCCCCATTGGAATCTGTCTGTTTTAAACTAGAAATGTCACTTATTTCGCACTGGATGCTTCTCAAACCTCCATAACCGCTGATGTCACACCTCTGCATCTTTGGTGAAATGCGGCAGAGCGAGAGCAATGTTAGTCAAAACATGACATATCCCGAAAATGTGTCTTCTCATACAAATGGCTGTAGCCTCCGAACGGTTTGACCTACAAAATCGTTTGACCATTCCATGGAAAGGGGAGACTCTCACAAACACAATGTCCTTCTCAGTTTTGCTCTAAGACCTCCACAAGGGTCACGGGACTCGTCTGAAGGTAATCTATGTACCGGTTAAAATGACAGATTTTTTAACCAAGGAAGTAATGAATAAATGTTGTGCGATGCTGAACCCACGAGTGCAGAGCACAATGGATTAGCAGTCCATTGCCTTTATCACTCATCCACCTCGTTCAGCACTCCAACCAGTTGCCCAAGAACCGCCTGTCTCTGATTGTTAAAAGCTCTACAAATGGGCTCATCCGGGATTTGAACCCGGGACCTCTCGCACCCGAAGCGAGAATCATACCCCTAGACCAACGAGCCACTTTATCTAAGTTATTTTTTTGCAGTCGCCAGCAATGACGGTGAGGATTTGGATTGACAGGTCGATGGTGCCAGGCCACAGTGAATCACGTGAGAGTTGGTGGTATACTTGTGAGCATAGCTATCTTCAAAGCAGTTGATCAGGTTTCAGTTCAAATACTCTGTAATTAATCTGCTGAGTCTTTCAGATTCAATCTTCATTAGCTGTAACAGCAAGAAACAAATGAAGAAAGAGCTAAATGTAGATTAAAAAAATGAAAAAGTAGACATCAAAATCAATTGGATTTCATTTGATCCGATTGACGCACCGGTACGTGAATAAAATAAAAAATCCCCATTGGAATCTGTCTGTTTTAAACTAGAAATGTCACTTATTTCGCACTGGATGCTTCTCAAACCTCCATAACCGCTGATGTCACACCTCTGCATCTTTGGTGAAATGCGGCAGAGCGAGAGCAATGTTAGTCAAAACATGACATATCCCGAAAATGTGTCTTCTCATACAAATGGCTGTAGCCTCCGAACGGTTTGACCTACAAAATCGTTTGACCATTCCATGGAAAGGGGAGACTCTCACAAACACAATGTCCTTCTCAGTTTTGCTCTAAGACCTCCACAAGGGTCACGGGACTCGTCTGAAGGTAATCTATGTACCGGTTAAAATGACAGATTTTTTAACCAAGGAAGTAATGAATAAATGTTGTGCGATGCTGAACCCACGAGTGCAGAGCACAATGGATTAGCAGTCCATTGCCTTTATCACTCATCCACCTCGTTCAGCACTCCAACCAGTTGCCCAAGAACCGCCTGTCTCTGATTGTTAAAAGCTCTACAAATGGGCTCATCCGGGATTTGAACCCGGGACCTCTCGCACCCGAAGCGAGAATCATACCCCTAGACCAACGAGCCACTTTATCTAAGTTATTTTTTTGCAGTCGCCAGCAATGACGGTGAGGATTTGGATTGACAGGTCGATGGTGCCAGGCCACAGTGAATCACGTGAGAGTTGGTGGTATACTTGTGAGCATAGCTATCTTCAAAGCAGTTGATCAGGTTTCAGTTCAAATACTCTGTAATTCATCTGCTGAGTCTTTCAGATTCAATCTTCATTAGCTGTAACAGCAAGAAACAAATGAAGAAAGAGCTAAATGTAGATAAAAAAAATGAAAAAGTAGACATCAAAATCAATTGGATTTCATTTGATCCGATTGACGCACCGGTATGTGAATAAAATAAAAAATCCCCATTGGAATCTGTCTGTTTTAAACTAGAAATGTCACTTATTTCGCACTGGATGCTTCTCAAACCTCCATAACCGCTGATGTCACACCTCTGCATCTTTGGTGAAATGCGGCAGAGCGAGAGCAATGTTAGTCAAAACATGACATATCCCGAAAATGTGTCTTCTCATACAAATGGCTGTAGCCTCCGAACGGTTTGACCTACAAAATCGTTTGACCATTCCATGGAAAGGGGAGACTCTCACAAACACAATGTCCTTCTCAGTTTTGCTCTAAGACCTCCACAAGGGTCACGGGACTCGTCTGAAGGTAATCTATGTACCGGTTAAAATGACAGATTTTTTAACCAAGGAAGTAATGAATAAATGTTGTGCGATGCTGAACCCACGAGTGCAGAGCACAATGGATTAGCAGTCCATTGCCTTTATCACTCATCCACCTCGTTCAGCACTCCAACCAGTTGCCCAAGAACCGCCTGTCTCTGATTGTTAAAAGCTCTACAAATGGGCTCATCCGGGATTTGAACCCGGGACCTCTCGCACCCGAAGCGAGAATCATACCCCTAGACCAACGAGCCACTTTATCTAAGTTATTTTTTTGCAGTCGCCAGCAATGACGGTGAGGATTTGGATTGACAGGTCGATGGTGCCAGGCCACAGTGAATCACGTGAGAGTTGGTGGTATACTTGTGAGCATAGCTATCTTCAAAGCAGTTGATCAGGTTTCAGTTCAAATACTCTGTAATTCATCTGCTGAGTCTTTCAGATTCAATCTTCATTAGCTGTAACAGCAAGAAACAAATGAAGAAAGAGCTAAATGTAGATTAAAAAAATGAAAAAGTAGACATCAAAATCAATTGGATTTCATTTGATCCGATTGACGCACCGGTATGTGAATAAAATAAAAAATCCCCATTGGAATCTGTCTGTTTTAAACTAGAAATGTCACTTATTTCGCACTGGATGCTTCTCAAACCTCCATAACCGCTGATGTCACACCTCTGCATCTTTGGTGAAATGCGGCAGAGCGAGAGCAATGTTAGTCAAAACATGACATATCCCGAAAATGTGTCTTCTCATACAAATGGCTGTAGCCTCCGAACGGTTTGACCTACAAAATCGTTTGACCATTCCATGGAAAGGGGAGACTCTCACAAACACAATGTCCTTCTCAGTTTTGCTCTAAGACCTCCACAAGGGTCACGGGACTCGTCTGAAGGTAACCTATGTACCGGTTAAAATGACAGATTTTTTAACCAAGGAAGTAATGAATAAATGTTGTGCGATGCTGAACCCACGAGTGCAGAGCACAATGGATTAGCAGTCCATTGCCTTTATCACTCATCCACCTCGTTCAGCACTCCAACCAGTTGCCCAAGAACCGCCTGTCTCTGATTGTTAAAGGCTCTACAAATGGGCTCATCCGGGATTTGAACCCGGGACCTCTCGCACCCGAAGCGAGAATCATACCCCTAGACCAACGAGCCACTTTATCTAAGTTATTTTTTTGCAGTCGCCAGCAATGACGGTGAGGATTTGGATTGACAGGTCGATGGTGCCAGGCCACAGTGAATCACGTGAGAGTTGGTGGTATACTTGTGAGCATAGCTATCTTCAAAGCAGTTGATCAGGTTTCAGTTCAAATACTCTGTAATTCATCTGCTGAGTCTTTCAGATTCAATCTTCATTAGCTGTAACAGCAAGAAACAAATGAAGAAAGAGCTAAATGTAGATTAAAAAAATGAAAAAGTAGACATCAAAATCAATTGGATTTCATTTGATCCGATTGATGCACCGGTATGTGAATAAAAAAAAAAAAAACATTGGAATCTCTCAGTTTTAAACTAGAAATGTCACATATTTCGCACTGGATGCTTCTCAAACCTCCATAACCGCTGATGTCACACCTCTGCATCTTTGGTGAAATGCGGCAGAGCGAGAGCAATGTTTGTCAAAACATGACATATCCCGAAAATCAGTCTTCTCATACAAATGGCTGTAGCTTCCGAACGGTTTGACCTACAAAATCGTTTGACCATTCCATGGAAAGGGGAGACTCTCACAAACACAATGTGTTCTCAGTTTTGCTCTACGACCTCCACAAGGGTCACGGGACTCGTCTGAAGGTAACCTATGTCCCGGTTAAAATGACAGATTTTTTAACCAAGGAAGAAATGAATAAATGTTGTGCGATGCTGAACCCACGAGTGCAGAGCACAATGGATTAGCAGTCCATTGCCTTAATCACTCTCCATCCACCTCAGTTGGCAGCACTCCAACCAGTTGCCCAAGAACCGCCTGTCTCACATTGTTAAAGGCTCTACAAATGGGCTCATCCGGGATTTGAACCCGGGACCTCTCGCACCCAAAGCGAGAATCATACCCCTAGACCAACGAGCCATTTATTTAAGTTATTGTTTTGCAGTCGCCAGCAATGACGGTGAGAATATGCATTGACAGGTCGATGTTGCCAGGCCACAGTGAATCACGTGAGTGTTGGTGGTATACTTGTGAGCATAGTTATCTTCCAAGCAGTTGACCAGGTTTCAGTTCAAATACTCTGTAATTCATCTGCTGAGTCTTTCAGATTCAATCTTCATTAGCTGTAACAGCAAGAAACAAATGAAGAAAGAGCTAAATGTAGATTTTAACAATTAAAAAGTAGACAACAAAATCAATTGGATTTCATTTGATCCGATTGATGTACCGGTATGTGAATAAAAAAATAAAAAAACATTGGAATCTCTCAGTTTTAAACTAGAAATGTCACATATTTTGCACTGGATGCTTCTCAGTCCTACCATAACTGCTGATGTTACACCTCTGCATTTTTGGTGAAATGTGGCAGAGCGAGAGCAATGTTTGTCAAAACATGACACATCCCGAAAATCTGTCTTCTCATACAAATGTCTGTAGCTTCTGAACGGTTTGACCTACAAAATCGTTTGACCATTCCATGGAAAGGGGAGACTCTCACAAACACAATGGTGTTCTCAGTTTTGCTCTACGACCCCCACAAGTGTCACGGGACTCGTCTGAAGGTAACCTATGTCCCGGTAAAAGGACAGGTTTTTTAACCAAGGAAGAAATTAATAAATATTGTGTGATGCTGAACCCACTAGTGCAGAGCACAATGGATTAGCAGTCCATTGCCTTAATCACTCGTCCACCTGGTCCTGCGCTCCAGTGGTGGCAGTCGCCCCTCCAACCAGTTGCCCAAGATCCGCCTGTCTCACATTGTTAAAGGCTCTTCAAAAGGGCTCGTCCGGGATTTGAACCCGGGACCTCTCGCACCCAAAGCGAGAATCATACCCCTAGACCAACGAGCCATTTATTTAAAAACGTTGTTTTGCAGTCGCCAGCAATGACGGTGAGAATATGCATTGACAGGTCGATGTTGCCAGGCCACAGTGAATCACGTGAGTGTTGGTGGTATACTTGTGAGCATAGCTATCTTCCAAGCAGTTGACCAGGTTTCAGTTCAAATACTCTGTAGTTCATCTGCTGAGTCTTTCAGATTCAATCTTCATTAGCTGTAACAGCAAGAAACAAATGAAGAAAGAGCTAAATGTAGATTTTAACAATTAAAAAGTAGACATCAAAATCAATTGGATTTCATTTGATCCGATTGATGCACCGGTATGTGAATAAAAAAATAAAAAAACATTGGAATCTCTCAGTTTTAAACTAGAAATGTCACATATTTTGCACTGGATGCTTCTCAGTCCTACCATAACTGCTGATGTTACACCTCTGCATTTTTGGTGAAATGTGGCAGAGCGAGAGCAATGTTTGTCAAAACATGACACATCCCGAAAATCTGTCTTCTCATACAAATGTCTGTAGCTTCTGAACGGTTTGACCTACAAAATAGTTTGACCATTCTGTGGAAAGGGGAGACTCTCGCAAACACAATGGTGTTCTCAGTTTTGCTCTACGACCCCCACAAGTGTCACGGGACTCGTCTGAAGGTAACCTATGTCCCGGTAAAAGGACAGATTTTTTAACCTTGGAAGAAATTAATAAATATTGTGTGATGCTGAACCCACTAGTGCAGAGCACAATGGATTAGCAGTCCATTGCCTTAATCACTCGTCCACCTGGTCCTGCGCTCCAGTGGTGGCAGTCGCCCCTCCAACCAGTTGCCCAAGATCCGCCTGTCTCACATTGTTAAAGGCTCTTCAAAAGGGCTCGTCCGGGATTTGAACCCGGGACCTCTCGCACCCAAAGCGAGAATCATACCCCTAGACCAACGAGCCATTTATTTAAAAACGTTGTTTTGCAGTCGCCAGCAATGACGGTGAGAATATGCATTGACAGGTCGATGTTGCCAGGCCACAGTGAATCACGTGAGTGTTGGTGGTATACTTGTGAGCATAGCTATCTTCCAAGCAGTTGACCAGGTTTCAGTTCAAATACTCTGTAATTCATCTGCTGAGTCTTTCAGATTCAATCTTCATTAGCTGTAACAGCAAGAAACAAATGAAGAAAGAGCTAAATGTAGATTTTAACAATTAAAAAGTAGACATCAAAATCAATTGGATTTCATTTGATCCGATTGATGCACCGGTATGTGAATAAAAAAAAAAAAAACATTGGAATCTCTCAGTTTTAAACTAGAAATGTCACATATTTTGCACTGGATGCTTCTCAGTCCTACCATAACTGCTGATGTTACACCTCTGCATTTTTGGTGAAATGTGGCAGAGCGAGAGCAATGTTTGTCAAAACATGACACATCCCGAAAATCTGTCTTCTCATACAAATGTCTGTAGCTTCTGAACGGTTTGACCTACAAAATCGTTTGACCATTCTGTGGAAAGGGGAGACTCTCGCAAACACAATGGTGTTCTCAGTTTTGCTCTACGACCCCCACAAGTGTCACGGGACTCGTCTGAAGGTAACCTATGTCCCGGTAAAAGGACAGGTTTTTTAACCAAGGAAGAAATTAATAAATATTGTGCGATGCTGAACCCACTAGTGCAGAGCACAATGGATTAGCAGTCCATTGCCTTAATCACTCGTCCACCTGGTCCTGCGCTCCAGTGGTGGCAGTCGCCCCTCCAACCAGTTGCCCAAGATCCGCCTGTCTCACATTGTTAAAGGCTCTTCAAAGGGCTCGTCCGGGATTTGAACCCGGGACCTCTCGCACCCAAAGCGAGAATCATACCCCTAGACCAACGAGCCATTTATTTAAGTTACGTTGTTTTGCAGTCGCCAGCAATGACGGTGAGAATATGCATTGACAGGTCGATGTTGCCAGGCCACAGTGAATCACGTGAGTGTTGGTGGTATACTTGTGAGCATAGCTATCTTCCAAGCAGTTGACCAGGTTTCAGTTCAAATACTCTGTAATTCATCTGCTGAGTCTTTCAGATTCAATCTTCATTAGCTGTAACAGCAAGAAACAAATGAAGAAAGAGCTAAATGTAGATTTTAACAATTAAAAAGTAGACATCAAAATCAATTGGATTTCATTTGATCCGATTGATGCACCGGTATGTGAATAAAATAAAAAAAACATTGGAATCTCTCAGTTTTAAACTAGAAATGTCACATATTTTGCACTGGATGCTTCTCAGTCCTACCATAACTGCTGATGTTACACCTCTGCATTTTTGGTGAAATGTGGCAGAGCGAGAGCAATGTTTGTCAAAACATGACACATCCCGAAAATCTGTCTTCTCATACAAATGTCTGTAGCTTCTGAACGGTTTGACCTACAAAATAGTTTGACCATTCTGTGGAAAGGGGAGACTCTCGCAAACACAATGGTGTTCTCAGTTTTGCTCTACGACCCCCACAAGTGTCACGGGACTCGTCTGAAGGTAACCTATGTCCCGGTAAAAGGACAGGTTTTTTAACCAAGGAAGAAATTAATAAATATTGTGCGATGCTGAACCCACTAGTGCAGAGCACAACGGATTAGCAGTCCATTGCCTTAATCACTCGTCCACCAGGTCCTGCGCTCCAGTGGTGGCAGTCGCCCCTCCAACCAGTTGCCCAAGATCCGCCTGTCTCACATTGTTAAAGGCTCTTCAAAAGGGCTCGTCCGGGATTTGAACCCGGGACCTCTCGCACCCAAAGCGAGAATCATACCCCTAGACCAACGAGCCATTTATTTCAAGACGTTGTTTTGCAGTCGCCAGCAATGACGGTGAGAATATGCATTGACAGGTCGATGTTGCCAGGCCACAGTGAATCACGTGAGTGTTGGTGGTATACTTGTGAGCATAGCTATCTTCCAAGCAGTTGACCAGGTTTCAGTTCAAATACTCTGTAATTCATCTGCTGAGTCTTTCAGATTCAATCTTCATTAGCTGTAACAGCAAGAAACAAATGAAGAAAGAGCTAAATGTAGATTTTAACAATTAAAAAGTAGACATCAAAATCAATTGGATTTCATTTGATCCGATTGATGCACCGGTATGTGAATAAAAAATAAAAAAACATTGGAATCTCTCAGTTTTAAACTAGAAATGTCACATATTTTGCACTGGATGCTTCTCAGTCCTACCATAACTGCTGATGTTACACCTCTGCATTTTTGGTGAAATGTGGCAGAGCGAGAGCAATGTTTGTCAAAACATGACACATCCCGAAAATCTGTCTTCTCATACAAATGTCTGTAGCTTCTGAACGGTTTGACCTACAAAATAGTTTGACCATTCTGTGGAAAGGGGAGACTCTCGCAAACACAATGGTGTTCTCAGTTTTGCTCTACGACCCCCACAAGTGTCACGGGACTCGTCTGAAGGTAACCTATGTCCCGGTAAAAGGACAGATTTTTTAACCTTGGAAGAAATTAATAAATATTGTGCGATGCTGAACCCACTAGTGCAGAGCACAATGGATTAGCAGTCCATTGCCTTAATCACTCGTCCACCTGGTCCTGCGCTCCAGTGGTGGCAGTCGCCCCTCCAACCAGTTGCCCAAGATCCGCCTGTCTCACATTGTTAAAGGCTCTTCAAAAGGGCTCGTCCGGGATTTGAACCCGGGACCTCTCGCACCCAAAGCGAGAATCATACCCCTAGACCAACGAGCCATTTATTTCAAGACGTTGTTTTGCAGTCGCCAGCAATGACGGTGAGAATATGCATTGACAGGTCGATGTTGCCAGGCCACAGTGAATCACGTGAGTGTTGGTGGTATACTTGTGAGCATAGCTATCTTCCAAGCAGTTGACCAGGTTTCAGTTCAAATACTCTGTAGTTCATCTGCTGAGTCTTTCAGATTCAATCTTCATTAGCTGTAACAGCAAGAAACAAATGAAGAAAGAGCTAAATGTAGATTTTAACAATTAAAAAGTAGACATCAAAATCAATTGGATTTCATTTGATCCGATTGATGCACCGGTATGTGAATAAAAAAATAAAAAAACATTGGAATCTCTCAGTTTTAAACTAGAAATGTCACATATTTTGCACTGGATGCTTCTCAGTCCTACCATAACTGCTGATGTTACACCTCTGCATTTTTGGTGAAATGTGGCAGAGCGAGAGCAATGTTTGTCAAAACATGACACATCCCGAAAATCTGTCTTCTCATACAAATGTCTGTAGCTTCTGAACGGTTTGACCTACAAAATAGTTTGACCATTCTGTGGAAAGGGGAGACTCTCGCAAACACAATGGTGTTCTCAGTTTTGCTCTACGACCCCCACAAGTGTCACGGGACTCGTCTGAAGGTAACCTATGTCCCGGTAAAAGGACAGATTTTTTAACCTTGGAAGAAATTAATAAATATTGTGTGATGCTGAACCCACTAGTGCAGAGCACAATGGATTAGCAGTCCATTGCCTTAATCACTCGTCCACCTGGTCCTGCGCTCCAGTGGTGGCAGTCGCCCCTCCAACCAGTTGCCCAAGATCCGCCTGTCTCACATTGTTAAAGGCTCTTCAAAAGGGCTCGTCCGGGATTTGAACCCGGGACCTCTCGCACCCAAAGCGAGAATCATACCCCTAGACCAACGAGCCATTTATTTCAAGACGTTGTTTTGCAGTCGCCAGCAATGACGGTGAGAATATGCATTGACAGGTCGATGTTGCCAGGCCACAGTGAATCACGTGAGTGTTGGTGGTATACTTGTGAGCATAGCTATCTTCCAAGCAGTTGACCAGGTTTCAGTTCAAATACTCTGTAGTTCATCTGCTGAGTCTTTCAGATTCAATCTTCATTAGCTGTAACAGCAAGAAACAAATGAAGAAAGAGCTAAATGTAGATTTTAACAATTAAAAAGTAGACATCAAAATCAATTGGATCTCATTTCATTTGATCCGATTGATGCACCGGTATGTGAATAAAAAAAAAAAAACATTGGAATCTCTCAGTTTTAAACTAGAAATGTCACATATTTTGCACTGGATGCTTCTCAGTCCTACCATAACTGCTGATGTTACACCTCTGCATTTTTGGTGAAATGTGGCAGAGCGAGAGCAATGTTTGTCAAAACATGACACATCCCGAAAATCTGTCTTCTCATACAAATGTCTGTAGCTTCTGAACGGTTTGACCTACAAAATAGTTTGACCATTCTGTGGAAAGGGGAGACTCTCGCAAACACAATGGTGTTCTCAGTTTTGCTCTACGACCCCCACAAGTGTCACGGGACTCGTCTGAAGGTAACCTATGTCCCGGTAAAAGGACAGATTTTTTAACCTTGGAAGAAATTAATAAATATTGTGTGATGCTGAACCCACTAGTGCAGAGCACAATGGATTAGCAGTCCATTGCCTTAATCACTCGTCCACCTGGTCCTGCGCTCCAGTGGTGGCAGTCGCCCCTCCAACCAGTTGCCCAAGATCCGCCTGTCTCACATTGTTAAAGGCTCTTCAAAAGGGCTCGTCCGGGATTTGAACCCGGGACCTCTCGCACCCAAAGCGAGAATCATACCCCTAGACCAACGAGCCATTTATTTCAAGAAGTTGTTTTGCAGTCGCCAGCAATGACGGTGAGAATATGCATTGACAGGTCGATGTTGCCAGGCCACAGTGAATCACGTGAGTGTTGGTGGTATACTTGTGAGCATAGCTATCTTCCAAGCAGTTGACCAGGTTTCAGTTCAAATACTCTGTAGTTCATCTGCTGAGTCTTTCAGATTCAATCTTCATTAGCTGTAACAGCAAGAAACAAATGAAGAAAGAGCTAAATGTAGATTTTAACAATTAAAAAGTAGACATCAAAATCAATTGGATTTCATTTGATCCGATTGATGCACCGGTATGTGAATAAAAAATAAAAAAACATTGGAATCTCTCAGTTTTAAACTAGAAATGTCACATATTTTGCACTGGATGCTTCTCAGTCCTACCATAACTGCTGATGTTACACCTCTGCATTTTTGGTGAAATGTGGCAGAGCGAGAGCAATGTTTGTCAAAACATGACACATCCCGAAAATCTGTCTTCTCATACAAATGTCTGTAGCTTCTGAACGGTTTGACCTACAAAATAGTTTGACCATTCTGTGGAAAGGGGAGACTCTCGCAAACACAATGGTGTTCTCAGTTTTGCTCTACGACCCCCACAAGTGTCACGGGACTCGTCTGAAGGTAACCTATGTCCCGGTAAAAGGACAGATTTTTTAACCTTGGAAGAAATTAATAAATATTGTGTGATGCTGAACCCACTAGTGCAGAGCACAATGGATTAGCAGTCCATTGCCTTAATCACTCGTCCACCTGGTCCTGCGCTCCAGTGGTGGCAGTCGCCCCTCCAACCAGTTGCCCAAGATCCGCCTGTCTCACATTGTTAAAGGCTCTTCAAAAGGGCTCGTCCGGGATTTGAACCCGGGACCTCTCGCACCCAAAGCGAGAATCATACCCCTAGACCAACGAGCCATTTATTTCAAGACGTTGTTTTGCAGTCGCCAGCAATGACGGTGAGAATATGCATTGACAGGTCGATGTTGCCAGGCCACAGTGAATCACGTGAGTGTTGGTGGTATACTTGTGAGCATAGCTATCTTCCAAGCAGTTGACCAGGTTTCAGTTCAAATACTCTGTAGTTCATCTGCTGAGTCTTTCAGATTCAATCTTCATTAGCTGTAACAGCAAGAAACAAATGAAGAAAGAGCTAAATGTAGATTTTAACAATTAAAAAGTAGACATCAAAATCAATTGGATTTCATTTGATCCGATTGATGCACCGGTATGTGAATAAAAAATAAAAAAACATTGGAATCTCTCAGTTTTAAACTAGAAATGTCACATATTTTGCACTGGATGCTTCTCAGTCCTACCATAACTGCTGATGTTACACCTCTGCATTTTTGGTGAAATGTGGCAGAGCGAGAGCAATGTTTGTCAAAACATGACACATCCCGAAAATCTGTCTTCTCATACAAATGTCTGTAGCTTCTGAACGATTTGACCTACAAAATACTTTGACCATTCTGTGGAAAGGGGAGACTCTCGCAAACACAATGGTGTTCTCAGTTTTGCTCTACGACCCCCACAAGTGTCACGGGACTCGTCTGAAGGTAACCTATGTCCCGGTAAAAGGACAGGTTTTTTAACCAAGGAAGAAATTAATAAATATTGTGTGATGCTGAACCCACTAGTGCAGAGCACAATGGATTAGCAGTCCATTGCCTTAATCACTCGTCCACCTGGTCCTGCGCTCCAGTGGTGGCAGTCGCCCCTCCAACCAGTTGCCCAAGATCCGCCTGTCTCACATTGTTGAAAGGCTCTTCAAAAGTGGTCGTCCGGGATTTGAACCCAGGACCTCTCGCACCCAAAGGTATACTTGTGAGCATAGCTATCTTCCAAGCAATTGACCAGGTTTCAGTTCAAATACTCTTCAATTCATCCGGTTCTATACCGGCTCTGACACCCGTAGAATGTGGCAGGTCTTGCAAACTATTACAGACTACAAAGGGCAGCACAGCTGATTTCAGCCCATTGACACAAGCCTACTAGACGAGCTAAATTACTTCTATGCTCGCTTCGAGGCAAGTAACACGGAAGAATACATGAGAGCATCAGTTGTTCCAGATGACTGTGTGATTACGCTCACCATAGCTGATGTGAGAAAGACCTTTAATTGGGATAGGGGGCAGCATTTTCACTTTTGGATGAATAACGTGCCCGGAGTGAACTGTCTCCTACTCACTCCCAAATGCTAATATATGCATATTATTAGTAGTATTGGATAGAAAACACTCTGAAGTTTCTAAAACGGTTTGAAAGATGTCTGTCAGTATAACAGAACTCATACAGCAGGCAAAACCTGAGAAAAAATCCAAACAGGAAGTGGGAAATCTGAGGTTTGTAGTTTTTGAACTCACCCCTTTCGAATACACAGTGGGATATGGGGTATTTTGCACCTCCTAAGGCTCCCACTAGATGTCAACCTTCTTTAGAACGTTGTTTCAGGCTGCTCCTGTGAAGGGAGCCGGATGAGAGCTGTTTGACTAAGGGGTCTGCCTGCAGCCTCGTTCTCAGTCACGCACTTTCACATGAGAGGTATCTCTAGTTCCATTGCTTTTCTACAGACAATGGAATTCTCCGGTTGGACATTATTGAACATTTATGATAAAAACATCCTAAAGATTGATTCTATACTTACTTTGACAAGTTTCTTCGACCTATAATATAACTTTTTGAACTTTTCGTCCGACTGGACCAGAAAGCGCTTTTGGATTTGTTTACCAAACGCCCTAACAAAAGAAGCTATTTGGACATAAATGAACATAAATGATGGACATTATTGAACAAAACAAGCATTTATTGTGGAACTGCGATTCCTAGGAGTGCATTCTGATGAAGATCATCAAAGGTAAGTTAATATTTATAATGCTCTTTATGACTAATGTTGACTACCCAACATGGCAGATATTTCTCTGGCTGGTTTCTCTGGCTGGTTTGTATCATATTTGTTGTTTATATACTTATATAGCGAATGTGTGTGTTTTAAAAATTCAGCGACACAAGCCTGTTAATCCAAACCAAATATACAGGGTGTTGCATGATGTGATCATTGAGAAAACGGGGACATGTATCCTGCAACGAATTCTGAATTGTCTGTATACGTAATACATAATGTTTTCTTGAACATAAAAATCCAAAAAATGAAAATGAAATGTTGTCTTTATTTGAAAGTGGCTCATTAACGTTATTGTACCTCAGAGAGGCAAGAAGGATGGCGGAGCAGATGTTGAAAAACATTTATTATAATCCCTCTAACCCTGGGTCTTATGGGGGTAAGGAACGTTTACAGAGAGCTATAGCCGAAGAAACAGGTAGCCGGTTAAACGATGCTAAAGTGAATGAGTGGTTATCAGAGCAGGACGCACACTCTACATAAACCCGTAAGAAAACAATTTCCAAGAAATATAGTTTTTTCTACCCAACCATTGTCCCAATTTCAGGCGGATCTATGTGACATGCAGGCCCTTGCAGATAAAAATGATGGAAATCGCTACATGCTAACGGTTATAGATATTTTCTCTAAAATAGCTTTTGTCAGGGTCTTAAAAAATAAGAGCGGGCAGAGGTAACCCGGGCCTTTGACTCTATCTTGAAGGAAGGAGGAGCCCCCAAGAAAGTGCAGACTGATGGCGTAAAATAATTTTTTAATAATACTTTTCAGAAACTCATGAAGAAGCACAATATAGTACATTTTGCTACAGGCTCAGATTTGAAAGCTTCAGTTATTGAACGCTTTAACAGAACTCTGAAGGAGCGGAACCCTCCGAGGTATCTTCTGAAAACTCTTTTCAAGTCTTTAAAAATCTGTATGGTTTGTTCCCCCTTCGCCGTAAAAAAAAAAATACATTTTATATTCATTGTGCGGGACTTGGTGCGTATATCCAAGTTGAGGAGTGTTTTCGACAAAAAATAAGAGCAAGGCTACAGCGATGAGTTGTTCACGGTTACCGAATGTCTGCAACGCATACCCCAGGTCTACAAATTAAAATATTATGACAGGGAATTTATATGATCTTTTTATGAGAAGGAATTACAGAAGGTACAGTTGGGTAAAGACAAAGTATTTCACATGGAGGAGATTCTAGATCAAAAGAGAGAAAAGGGTCAAAAATGGGTGCTGGTCCACTGGAAAAACTGGCCCCAAAAGTTCAACAGTTGGTTACTAGAGCACGATGGGGTGGAGGCATCGGGGGTTAACTTAAACCCTCATGCATGATAAAATACACCAACATTTGCGTGTACACAGGAGTGCATCATGGAACACAGCGGCTTCTACCTGACTCTCCCAGTAATGCGTCCGAACATGTATATCGTAATAATCAGAGTTCGAATTATACAACCAATTTTCCAAAGCCTATAGAGTTATCAGAGGCCTGGGAAGTAGGTCTCAGCGAGATGACATACCCCCATAGCTGGTATAATATCAAAGATAAGGACCGTGATTTTTATTGCTTAAAGTTATCAGAACCTGCAAAACTTATTAAGGTTAAAAAAGGGTTCTATATAACCGTCGACAGGATCGTCTCCGAGTTGAATGAACGCCTATCACTGAACAATATGGAAATATTCCTGATGTACAACCCTATACATAAACGTGTACAAATCTCAGGAGATGCTGCCTGGGGAATAAAGACCGGAGGTAATTTAGCCTACATGTTGGGGATGGGTCCCAATAAATGGACGTATGTGAAAGATAAATTATTCCCATTCCCCGCGGATATACATGCAGGATTTTACAACATATTTGTGTATACCGACATCATATCCTATCAAAGGGTCGGAGACAGCTGTGTGCCACTCCTGAGAACGGTTCATATAGATGGAAAGGATGGAGACATAGTCACTGTCACCTACGACAAGCCACACTACGTACCTGTAAGCAAGAAATATATTGAAAACATTCTTGTTGAGCTTAAAACGGATCAGAACGAAAACATTGAATTTACTTATGGTAAAACGATTGTAAAAATCCACTTTTGACCCTCCAAAACCTCTCTACATATATAATATTAGTATTATATATGTTATATACATAATACAAATAAATTAAAAAGGGTTATGGAACACCGACATCTCGACCCTAACCGTTATGTCTCATACTATGTTGATCAAGTGGGTAATGGGTTACCCGGCTATTATGGATCCCCAACCATGTACGGTTCGGGGATAGGAGGTATATTTCGTAACCTCTTTAGGATGGTTTTACTGTTTATGAAGAGAGGCCTCAGCATAGCCAAACCGCATTTAAAATCAGCGGGCAAAAAATATAGTAAGTGAGGTTGTAGCCAATGCTATAACCAGAAGGGCATCACCAGATGTCAAGTGTCAAGAAGGCTCGGGGCTGATGATGTTGTCTCAAAGACCAAAAAAGAGACCTCTGGACCAAAAACGGTAAAAAGAATACTCTGAAGTATTTTCTAAAAGAACAAGCACCATGGCTCTTTTACACCACACCACATGTCCTCGGAAGCAATAAAGACAGAGCTCGATCTTTTCACGGCTCCCTTAACCCAACATTCAGTAGAGATGTCCAGTTATGTGGAGATAACCCCACTCTCTGCCATTACAGACTACAGTCCCATAGAGTTTTTCATACCAGGCCACGGTGACAACTATCTGGACCTCAACAACACCTTGGTGCATTTGCATCTAAATGTGACCAAAAGAGATGGTACTAATATTGCAAACGATGCCAAAGTGAGTCTCATTAATTACCCAGTGGCCACCATCTTCTCCCAAGTGGATGTGACTTTGGGTGAACGTCTAATCAGTCAAAGCAGTGCCACATACCCATATAGGGCCATCATGGAGTGCTTACTCAACTACTCTGAAGACACTCTCAAGACACAATTCAGCGCTGGGCTGTTTAGCAAGGATACTGCAGGAGTCTCTATGGAATCGACAGACCCATCCACCGGTGCAAACAAAGGACTGGAGGCACGGAGTTTCATCTGCTAGGCCCTATACACTCTGACATTTTCTTTCAAGAACGTTTTCTCTTAAATGCGGTTGATTTAAGACTAAAATTAACCAGGGCCAAGGATGAGTTTTGCCTAATGTCTGCCCAGGGTGGGGACTTTAGTTTAAAAGTGTTGGGGGCCACGCTTTTTATTTAAAAAGTGTCTGTATCTCCGGCAGTTTGTCTGGGTCACAGGCTTTGATGAAAGGAAATGCCCTTTACCCTCTCCAAAGAATTACCATGAAAACCTTTAGCATACCTGTGGGCAGCAGAATCTGCAGTCAAGAAAACCTATTTCTAGGCCCTTTACCACGATCCGTGGTTATAGGTTTGGTTGATCACGCCTCTAATACAGGCAGCTTAAATAAAAACCCATTTAATTTTCAACACTTCAATGCAGAGTATGTAGCTCTGTGTCAGGACGGACGTCAGGTCCCTGCTAAGGCTTTCCAACCGCAATTTAATAACAACATATCTGTGCGAGAATTTTACAATCTATTCCTTGACAGAAATGATTTTGCAGAGGGTTACACAATGTATGCTTTCAATTTATCACCTGATGATGACACCTCAGGAAGTCTTTCGGTGGTGTCCCAAGGTAACCTCAGGCTGGAAATGCGTTTCCGTACACCTTTAGCCTGTACCGTTAGCATGATTGTTTATGCATGCTCTGATTCAATCTTGGAAGTGAATAGCCGAAGACAGGTTTTAGTAGATTATTATTAAGGATCGCTGAGCAAAGAGTTGGAAGGGCTCATGAGCTGACTGATTGGAAAACAATTTTATGGAGTGTTGGCTTGTGATGAATTACCTATTGAGAAATGGACGGAGCGGCCTGCCATGTTTATTGTCAATACCCATCCTAAACACATGCCGGGTGAACATTGGCTAGCTGTGACATTAGAAGAGGAAGGAGGAAGAAACATCTCAACTTTTTTTGATTCCTATGGCTTTCCCCCCAGTTTTTCACATTTCCCCAAATCTATTAAATATTTTTTTACCAAAAACGGCTCAAAGATATACTACAGTATCAAACAAGTGCAAGATAACCTTTCCACTACATGCGGTCACCACTGTGTATTCTACCTATGCCAAAGAGCCCGGGGAGTTTCTTTTGAAGATGTTATGTCTCTTTATAAGGATGATTTAAGAAGTAATGATAACGTTGTAGCCTCCAGTATTTATGCTGCAGTAGTTTATGTGTCGGGGGGGCTAGGGTCAGTTTGTTATATCTGGAGTACTTCTCCTGTCCTATTCGGTGTCCTGTGTGAATCTAAGTGTGCGTTCTCTAATTCTCTCCTTCTCTCTTTCTTTCTTTCTCTCTCTCGGAGGACCTGAGCCCTAGGACCATGCCCCAGGACTACCTGACATGATGACTCCTTGCTGTCCACAGTCCACCTGGCCGTGCTGCTGCTCCAGTTTCAACTGACCTGAGCCCTAGGACCATGCCCCAGGACTACCTGACATGATGACTCCTTGCTGTCCCCAGTCTACCTGACCGTGCTGCTGCTCCAGTTTCAACTGTTCTGCCTTACTATTATTCGACCATGCTGGTCATTTATGAACATTTGAACATCTTGGCCATGTTCTGTTATAATCTCCACCCGGCACAGCCAGAAGAGGACTGGCCACCCCACATAGCCTGGTTCCTCTCTAGGTTTCTTCCTAGGTTTTGGCCTTTCTAGGGAGTTTTTCCTAGCCACCGTGCTTCTACACCTGCATTGCTTGCTGTTTGGGGTTTTAGGCTGGGTTTCTGTACAGCACTTTGAGATATCAGCTGATGTACGAAGGGCTATATAAATACATTTGATTTGATTTGATTTTGTTAGAAAATGTGTTCAAATGTGTATCCTTTAAGACCGTGTAATCAAGGCGTATGGTCACGTCAAATGTTTAAAGAATGCCACAAATGTTAAATTGCTTAATTTTTTAAATAAAATTTATTGAATTTAATCATGGTCATTCAAAAGTCATTCAAAAGTCTAACCACCCTGAGAGATCGGGATTAGGGAAAAGTCCGGAGGCATTCAGGGGGGTAAATGAGTTATCATCATTCATTTCATAGGGATGCGGGGTTGTTGGGGCATCTTTAGGGGTGCTGTATCTCGTTGAAGGTTTTTGTTTTAACGTGTGAATCTGTTGACGAAGCTTATAGTTGGGTATATCCCGAGAAGGGAATGTTGAGGATGGCCAGGGCCTTAAGAAACTGAAGCCACCCTGGAGGTCTTCTGTCATCAGCAACCTTGTGGGCCGATGTGGTACTTTTAAGCAAGTCATGCATATGTGAACCCCTGACAACAGAACCCTGAAGGATAAACTCTCCTTTGTCGTTCCAAGTAGCGGCCCCATTTGAGTCTTTTATCTTGTTCATAATGTATCTAACATTTTTCCTGTTACGTGCCGGAACATGGGTTAACACGTCATGCATAACTTTATCTTCAACAGACATTTGATCTTCAGACGGTAAGCTCGCAGGTACAGGCATTACAGGGGCTTGGCTCTCGCTAGGCTCGTCATCTTTTAAAAGGGTCCGGTAGGGAAATAGTTAAATGGCCGGTCTCTCACTCCCCTTGTTTCACCAAGGCCAAATACCTTTGCAAGAGTTTTGTGTATTTTTGGACCTTATCATAGGGTTTCAATCCTTTTTGATTCAAAATATCCTTCATGGCCGTATCCAAATCATTTTCCGCTGTTTGTCTGATATTTTCAGGACCCTGCACTTGTTTTTTAAGTCTATCCAACTCTTGTTGTGGCACCAGATACATTTTACTGTGTTCAATACCCACGTGTGGCAGCAATAAGGCTGGTGATGAAGGGCACGGCTATACTTAGTAAAGGTAGAATAAAACCGCCTGGCTCTTTTATTGGCAAAGAGTTTGATCGCGGTCTTTTGTCTCTTACATTTTTTTCAATTGGGTCAGGGTGAGTGGAATGCGTCCTTGGAGAAGATTCAAAGCAATCTCACATAGGGATAATATGAGATCTGAAGAACAGTGACCCAAGATGGCCTTCCGTTTATTAGCTTTAGCCCCAACTAGGCTTCTCAAGAGGGGCAGGTTTCTTTTTCAAACGCAGAGACATAGCGGTTACTTTTTAGGAATGTACGCAGCCGGCCACTCCCACGGGAACAGACCAGTTCATAGCCTCAGGTGTTCTGCAGTATTTGCTTTTAAATCCACGATTAAATAAGAAAATGGCGCTTTGGTAGTGTCCTCATAGCTCTCCATGAAGTAGGATTTCATTCCAGGCTACGTCTGCTGAACTAGAGTGTTAATTTGTAGTTTGTCTCTAGGATTTTTGAACAAAACCATGTAATTGGCGTTCAAACTGATGGTGCGGCTATTTTTACCTTGGTGAAAGACATTCTGCACCAAGTAAAGCACGGACAGGTTTCTATGATGAGTATATTGGGTAAACGCTCGGGCAATTTCGGGATGTTCGCTACCTGCAAATACCATATCGTCCAAAACCAGCAGATTGTTTTTATGAGGAGGTAAAAGTTCATCATCAGACAGGGATTCAGGTATTCCTTCAACAAACTTGATTTTTATTGTCTTCAACAATTCATCATCACACATGGGTTGTAACAAGAATAACACCACACAACATTATCAGGCTTTTGAGATAACACATGTTCAGAATTCTCTAAAATAATTTTTACAAAACAAGTTTTACCACTATTAGACGGCCCTGCGATTAAGGCCGAAAATGGTAGTTGCAACCGGGGGTCAAAACCTTCTACAGCAGTCATTATATCTTAAGCTTTAAGACACACTGCGGCTTGTAGCATAAATCAGTAGCCAATGTCTGCTCTCGATGTCTGGGGCCTTCTGTGCCGTTTTTCGCTGGTGAGGAGTCTGAAAGAAAATAATACATACAAAATAGGTTATTAAATCTAAAAATATGTTAGATACATAAAATGTCAAATACATTTCAGGTATAATACTATATATTAACAATACATAGTTAAAATACCTCAGCTTTTTTGGCGTGACTTTTTTCATCAAGCATTCCCGATTCTGCAGGGCCGGTCTCGTGGGAGTCTGAAAAAACATTATTTGTCCTTGCTTTAACATATTCAAGCCTAAAAATGTATAACTAATAAAACTATGTATAACTAATAATAATAATATATATATATATATATAATGACTTCATACCGTATCCATAGAGCGCCAGTTCTTGAATCCGTACATTTTCAGCCCTGTAGCCCTTCTTGGGCCGGGGTGATTCTGCGCAATGCACTTGGGCCACAGTTGTGCGGAGTCGTGAAGGACTATGAAGCGTCATAAATGCCAGATTATGGAGCGATTGTCTTGAGGTTCCGGGGGGTGTGGATCTGCTGGTTATAGCCTCGGTTCTTGGAGTGTTTGGAAAACCTTTCATACAAAAAGGCAGAATACTGTCTGTTTCATAGGTTCCTCCGATGTCGTTCAGAGTCCCTAATGCATTCAAGTCACCCATTGTGTCAGTTGTCCATCATTCCTAAAAAAAAATTGTTGTCCCCCCTGTTTAAAACACAAATAACTCGTGTTTAATATTACAATAATATCCAGACAATTTAGCGAGTCCAAATCTTAAAGCTGCGTAAATGATGGGGACCCTACAAACGTTAGAGAATATTAACTGTTATACGATATACATTAAAACGTTACGAAATATATACACTTTAACTTATATGTGCATTTGGACTGAAATACACAAATAACTCGTGTTTAATATTACAATAATATCACGATAATATTCAAACAAAACTTAAAATATATTTTTCACTTACTCACCTCCAGAAATATCCATTAGGAGGGCTTCACAGACTATGTTATCTGTCCTGGGACTGCTGCCTGGTGTCTTACGAAGTCGTTCAGAGTGCACACTTTTCGTTTTTTAATATATAAATATTATTGGGTATGTGATTATTTGGACATACGCCGAAAATTGTGGGATCGTGAAGGGCTACGTAAAGGACAGGGCGCAGTTTGCTTCTGAGAATCCCCGTCTAACAATCGCTTCCCAATCACTTATGTCCAGTAGCCTTCAGAAATATCCATTCGGAGAGATTCAGAATATATTTTTTAATCTGTCCTGGCAGCTAAATATTCGGGGCTGCGGGTTTGCGCTAAATTTGTGCTAACCTAGTGTTAAAGTATATGCTCCACTAGACTCGCTCCGCGTTCTGTCCCTAACTAGCGAAAGTACGGAATGAGTTTACAGGGCCGTGGTGGCATTTTTTCGGGAGATATCATGTATGCAACACCCTGTATATTTGGTTTAGATAACAAAAGGCGGTGAATTCAAACAACAGGAGGGGATGTTGAGACATTTTGTCTACAACCGGGGTGGGGGGCACCGGGCGCTGATTAGAGATATCAATGTTTAACCCCGGGGGTCGGCAGATATCTGGACATGCCGTATGTATGATAGTGCAAACCTTGGTTTCAAACGATTCTCTACAGAGATAAAGTGCAGATGCCTGGGCCCTGTTGAACACACACTCGCCCCTTTTGTTTTTGAAACGCACACACACTCCTGCTGCCCCGTCACACGCACACTTACGCACGCACCCTGATTTTCCGTGTCTTTTTCCTTCGTGACAGACCGGGGGGATGATGTAAAATACATTTTCCTATCATTAAAGGGTGAGATACAGTTTTAAATTCCTTTTATTTAATTCCAAAATATTTAGTACAAACTTTTTTAAGACGTGTTAGAATTAATTACCAAATTTGACTAATATTTAAACATGCTTTATGTGTTTTATGTAAAAACATTGGAGGCCTATAGTTGTACATTATTACAAACTTTAATAACCAGTAATGTTTATAACATACCATTGTAGGAAAGACTATAAAATAATACATTATTTTTTATAAAACATTGCATGCGACAGACCAGGGCATGAGCGAAAAGACATCTTCCCCTTTCGTTAAAGGGTGAGATACATTTTTAAAACCAATGATTTAATTCAAAATATTTAGTACATACTTTTTAACACACGTTATAATTCAACATTTTTACTATTTCTTACAGATAAAGGGTCCGGTTAGCCCTGACCATTATCCGTTTCCAATTCACCATCGTAACTGGACCTCTCTACTGAATGTTGGGTTAAGGGGGCCGTGAAAAGATCGAGCTCTGTCTTTATTGCTTCAGAGGACATGCGGTGTAAAAGAGCCATGGTGCTTGTTCTTTTAGAAAATACTTCCGAGTATTCTTTTTACCGTTTTTGGTCCAGACTTCCTCACTTCACCCCGTCTTTGACTAACTGAGTTTATTTTAACCGTTAACCGTCGTTTTTTAGGCGCAAGCCTGCGCCTTATACCCGGAGGTCTCTTTTTTGGTCTTCGAGACAACATCATCAGCCTTCTTGACACTCGACATCTCTTGACGCATATCATTGGCTACAACCTCACTTACTATATTTTTTGCTGCTGATTTTAAATGTGGTTTGGCTAGGCTGAGGCCTCTCTTCATAAACGGTAAAACCATCCTAAAGAGGGTACGAAATATACCTCCTATCCCCGAACCGTACATTGTTGGGGATCCATAATAGCCGGGTAACCCATTACCCACTTGATCAACATAGTATGAGACATAACGGTTAGGGTCGAGATGTCGGTGTTCCATAACCCTTTTTAATTTATTTGTATTATGTATATAAAATATATAATACTAATATTATATATGTAGAGAGGTTTTGGAGGGTCAAAAGTGGATTTTTACAATCGTTTTACCATAAGTAAATTCGATGTTTTTGTTCTGATCCGTTTTAAGCTCAACAAGAATGTTTTCAATATATTTCTTGCTTACAGGTACGTAGTGTGGCTTGTCGTAGGTGACAGTGACTATGTCCCCATCCTTTCCGTCTATATGAACCGTTCTCAGGAGTGGCACACAGCTGTCTCCGACCCTTTGATAGGATATGATGTCGATATACACAAAGATGTTGTAAAATCCTGCATGTATATCCGCGGGGAATGGGAATAATTTATCTTTCACATACGTCCATTTATTGGGACCCATCCCCAACATGTAGGCTAAATTACCTCCGGTCTTTATTCCCCAGGCAGCATCTCCTGAGATTTGTACACGTTTATGTATAGGATTGTACATCAGGAATATTTCCATATTGTTCAGTGATAGGCGTTCATTCAACTCGGAGACGATCCTGTCGACGGTTCTATAGAACCCCTTTTTAACCTTAATAAGTTTAGCAGGTTCCGATAACTCTTTGCAATAATCACGGTCCTTATCTTTGATATTATACCAGCTATGGGGGTATGTAATCTCGCTGAGACCTACTTCCCAGGCCTCTGATAACTCCATAGGCTTTGGAAAATTGGTTGTATAATTCGAACTCTGATTATTACGATATACATGTGCGGACGCATTACTGGGAGAGTCAGGTAGAAGTCGCTGTGTTCCATGATGCACACCTGTGTACACGCGAATTATGGTGTATTTTATCATGCATGAGGGTTTAAGTTAACCCCCGATGCCTCCACCCCATCGTGCTCTAGTAACCAACTGTTGAACTTTTGGGGCCAGTTTTTCCAGTGGACCAGCACCCATTTTTGACCCTTTTCTCTCTTTTGATCTAGAATCTCCTCCATGTGAAATACTTTGTCTTTACCCAACTGTACCTTCTGTAATTCCTTCTCATAAAAAGATCCCTCTATAAATTCCCTGTCATAATATTTTAATTTGTAGACCTGGGGTATGCACTGCAGACATTCGGTAACCGTGAACAACTCATCGCTGTAGCCTTGCTCTTATTTTTTGTCGAAAACACTCCTCAACTTGGATATACGCACCAAGTCCCGCACAATGAATATAAAATGTATTTTTTTTTACGGCGAAGGGGGAACAAACCATACAGATTTTTAAAGACTTGAAAAGAGTTTTCAGAAGATACCTCGGAGGGTTCCGCTCCTTCAGAGTTCTGTTAAAGCGTTCAATAACTGAAGCTTTCAAATCTGAGCCTGTAGCAAAATGTACTATATTGTGCTTCTTCATGAGTTTCTGAAAAGTATTATTAAAAAATTATTTTACGCCATCAGTCTGCACTTTCTTGGGGGCTCCTCCTTCCTTCAAGATAGAGTCAAAGGCCCGGGTTACCTCTGCCCGCTCTTATTTTTTAAGACCCTGACAAAAGCTATTTTAGAGAAAATATCTATAACCGTTAGCATGTAGCGATTTCCATCATTTTTATCTGCAAGGGCCTGCATGTCACATAGATCCGCCTGAAATTGGGACAATGGTTGGGTAGAAAAAACTCTATTTCTTGGAAATTGTTTTCTTACGGGTTTATGTAGAGTGTGCGCATCCTGCTCTGATAACCACTCATTCACTTTAGCATCGCTTTACCCGCTAACTGTTTCTTCGGCTATAGCTCTCTGTAAACGTTCCTTACCCCCATAAGACCCAGGGTTAGAGGGATTATAATAAATGTTTTTCAACATCTGCTCCGCCATCCTTCTTGCCTCTCTGAGGTACAATAACGTTAATGAGCCACTTTCAAATAAAGACAACATTTCATTTTCATTTTTTGGATTTTTATTTTCAAGAAAACATTATGTATTACATATACAGACAATTCAGAATTCGTTGCAGGATACATGTCCCCGTTTTCTCAATGATCACATCAAGACATCACATCTAGACATCAATCAGCATGACAACTTCAAAGGATGCAATATAGATATAAAATAACACACCCTCTAACACGTGACCACAGGAACAGGATGTCCTGGCCGGAGGCCCATATTTGGACATGTACACTTCATCATGGACACAGGGTCATCAATCAAAGTTTTGACCCGTGCCGTCTACTTTATTCTCTCTTCAGCGGTTATGGAGGTTTGAGAAGCATCCAGTGCAAAATAAGTGCAAAATAATAATCTCTAGTTTAAAACTGACAGATTCCAATGGGGATTTTTTATTTTATTCACGTACCAATGTGTCAGTCGGCTCAAATGAAATGAGATCCAATTGATTTTGATGTCTACTTTTTTTTTTAAATCTACATTTAGCTCTTTCTTCATTTGTTTCTTGTTGTTACAGCTAATGAAGATTGAATCTGAAAGACTCAGCAGATGAATTACAGAGGATTTGAACTGAAACCTGGTCAACTCCTTGGAAGACAGATATGCTCACAAGTATATCACCAACACTCACGTGATTCACTGTGGCCTGGAAGCATCGACCCGTCAACCCATATCCTCACCGTCATTGCTGGCGACTGAAAAACAATGTCTAGAATAAAATGGCTCGTTGGTCTAGGTGTATGATTCTTGCTTTGGCTGTGAGAGGTCCCGGGTTCAAATCCTGGACGATCCCTTTGGTAGAGCCTTTAACTTCCTTGATTTTCTTCACACAACTTTTCAACCCGGTACTGTAAGCTAAACTATATTAGCAAATACACTCGTTCTAGTCCACTTCTCACACACCATGTCGTGTAATCAAACATGTATGTGCGTGAGTAAAATAACTACTAACATTGTATCTTTAAGAAAGCATATTTATCAGTAACTAGATGTTGCTTCACATAACAAACCACAAGAGAGAGAGCTGCTTCCTCATGAACCCCTACAATCCCACAGGCCCTCATTAGCATATGGCCAATCAGAACACAATATGCAAATAACATCACATAAAGAGCATTACATAAATTTTGTTGGTGGTTTCAACTGCATTTTAATGTTGACTTTGCTTAAAGAAAACGCTCTCAGGGTCTGTCCGAGTGGAAATTTGAAATGAAAGTTATGGAACTGCCTCACGTGGTTATTGTTATGGGGAAAAGTCCTCAATGAAACTAACATTAGGCAAAAGGTATATTCATGACCCCATCCTATTCCAGCAGGCTAATGGGAAACACAACCACTTCTTACCTCAAAATCGCCTTGCTATTCATGTTGAATAAATGTGTCTGTTAATTTGAACTAAGTAAGATACTAAATCATTCAGTTTATCTTTATCTTCCCTACATCTTGTCAAGGCTAATGTAGACTATCTGACATGAGATGTAGGCCTATCAGGGGCTATATGCTACCTGCTTTTATTTAAGCAAACCATGGCAAAATTGAATTACAATCATAAACCCAGATTTTAGTCTGTAGCCTATTCCTATTGAAATGACAAGTCAATCTCGCAAATGGGTCATTCATAACGATTTGTTGTCTTAACACTTGGCACATAATAACAGCACAATTGCCAGAAAATAGCCTAACATTATTTTTTTGAACGTTCGTCCAAGTGTTTCTTGCTAAGAGATTTCGAGATCCTCTGTCCAACTTTCAAACTCTTGTCGGATATTTCCATAGTTATGCACATGAGCAAAGGTGATTTATTTACAATTATATATTACAATTATAAAAATTAATTAAGCCTTGAATGCTGATTGGCTGAAAGCCATGGCATACCACAGGTATGACAAAACATTACTTTTTACTGTTCTAATTATGTTGGTGACCAGTTTATAATAGCAATAAGGCACCCAGGGGATTTGTGGTGTATGGCCAATATACCATGGCTAACAGGTGTATCCAGGCACTCCGCATTGCATCATGCGAAAGAACAGCCCATAGCTGTGTATATACAGTGCATTCGGAAAGTATTCAGGCCCCTTGGCTTTTTCCACATTTTGTTATGTTACAGCCTTATAACAAAACGGATAAAATCATTTTTTCCCCTCATCAATCTACACACAATACACCATAATGACAAAGCAAAAACAGTTTTTTAGACATTTTTGCAAATGTACTAATAATAAAAAACTGAAATATTATGAATATATAAGTATTCAGACCCTTTACTTAGTACTTTGTTGAAGCACCTTGGGCACCGATTACAGCCTCAAGTCTTCTTGGGTATGATGCTACAAGCTTGGCACACCTGTATTTGGGGAGTTTCTCCAATTCTTCTCTTCAGATCTTCTCAAGCTCTGTCAGGTTGGATGGGGAGCATTGCTGCATAGCTATTTTCAGGTCTCTCAAGAGATGTTCGATCGGGTTGAAGTCCAGACTCTGGCTGGGCCACTCAAAGACATTCAGAGACTTGTCCCGAAGACACTCCTGTGTTATCTTGGCTGTATGCTTAGGGTCATTGTCCTGATGGAAGGTGAACCTTTCACCCCAGTCTGAGGACCTGAGTGCTGGAGCAGGTTTTCATCAAGGATCTCTCTGTACGTTGCTCTGTTCATCTTTCCCTTGATCCTGACTAGTCTCCCAGTTCCTGCCACTGAAAAACATCTCCTCAGCGTCCCCACTTCCAGACGTGACGCTTGGCATTCAGGCCAAACAGTTCAATCTTGGTTTCATCAGACCAAAGAATCTTGTTTCTGTCACAATGTGCTCAACTGGTTGAAGGTCAGTCAGGTGCAGGAGAGCAGAGATGGGTGATAACAGGCGCACTTTATTCATGCCAAAGGAAAACAGCGATAACGCCCAAAGTACACAAACGGTGAGATAAACAAAACACACGGGTCAAACACAAACCCGGCGCAAACCAGCCTGATGCGAACCATACGTAATAAACAAACAATTCCACACACAGATATGGGAGGAACAGAGAGTAATATAAATTAGTCAGATGATGGAATGTGAACCAGGTGTGCGGAAAAGCAAGACAAAACAAATGGAAAATGAAAAGTGGAGTGGCAATGGCTAGAAGACCGGTGACGTCGACCGCGCAGAACGTCACTCGAATAAGGAGAGGGACCGACTTCGGCGGAAGTCGTGACAGTTTCTCGTGGTTTGAGAGTCCTTTAGGTGCCTTTTGGCAAACTCCAAGAGGTCTGTCATGTGCCTTTACTGAGGAGTGTATTTGTATTTATTATGGATCCCCATTAGCTGCTGCCAAGGTGGCAGATACTCGCGTACCCTCAGGCCCCTACTCCACCACTACCACATATCTACAATACTAAATCCATGTGTATGTGTGTGTATAGTGCTGTGATAAGGTGCGTCTCGGTGAGAGGTGTAGGAGTCAGGCGCAGGAGAGCAGGGATTTCTGAGAAGCGTGTTTAATATAGATATATGTATACATATATATATATATACACACATAGTCCACCAATACAAAAGGAACTCTCGAAGGAACAGAAACTCATGTCAATACACGGAGGAACAACCACAGTTCCGACACTACATACACGTACGTAATAGCGAAAACAATAAACAGCATAGATAATCGAACGCAAATACCCACAAGCTTAATCCTGCACGAATTAAGGCAGGCAACAGGTGCCCTATATACACACAGAAATAAAAGCAATTGAAACCAGGTGTGAAAAGGAACACAGACAAAACAACCAGAAAAGGAAAAAGGGATCGGTAGCGGCTAGTAAACCGGCGACGTCGTGACAAGTGCATATGTTATCGTGTGTGTATACATTTGTCTGTGCCTATGTTTGTATTGCTTCACAGTCCCAGCTGTTCCATACGTTTTTTTTTTATCTGTTTTTAAAATCTAATTTTACTGCTGCATTAGTTACTTGATGTGGAATAGAGTTCCATGTAGTCATGGCTCTATGTAGTACTGTGCGCCTCCCATTGTCTGTTCTGGACTCAGTGACTGTGAAAAGACCTCTTGTGGCATGTCTTGTGGGGTATGCATGGGTGTCTGAGCTGTGTGCCAGTAGAGATGAAGTCAATCTCTCCTCCACTTTGAGCCAGGAGAGATTGCATGCATATTATTAATATTAGCTCTCTGTGTACATCCAAGGGCAAGCCGTGCTTCCCTGTTCTGAGACAATTACAATTACACTTTTTTTTCTAGTTGGCTTAAATTGAAGATGTGGCAAATAGGAGTGGCAAAATAGTCTGCTATTATCCACAGTAATTTTCCATCCAGAATGTCAGACCCCGGTGGCTTGTCATTGTTGATAGACAACAATAATATTGTTTCACCTCTTCCACACTGACTTTACGGAATTCAAAAGTACAATTATTGTCTTTCATAATTTGGTCCGATATACTTGGATGTGTAGTGTCAGCATTTGTTGCTGGCATGCCATCCCTAAGTTTGCTAATCTTGCCAATTAAAAAGTAATTGAAGTAGTTGGCAAAATCAGTGGGCTTTGTGATGAATCAGCCATCTGATTCAATGAATGATGGAACATATTTGGCTTTTTTTCCCAAAATGTAATTTATGGTGCCCCAAAGTTTTTTATTCCTTATATCATTCCTTGTATAATTGATCTTTGTTTCATAGTATAGTTTATTTTTACGAAATGAAACCGAAACAGTCCTGTATGGTGCATACATAAAATACAGAACAGAAAATAAACACCCACGAAACACAAGTGGGAAAAGGCTACCTAAGTATGATTCTCAGTCAGAGACAACTAACGACACCTGCCTCTGATTGAGAACCATACCAGGCCAAACGCAAACACAACATAGAAAACGGAACATAGACAACGCACCCAACTCACGCCCTGACTATACTAAAACAAAGACAGAAATAAAAGGACTAAGGTCAGAACGTGACAATTTCTTAATTTGCAGGACATTTGCCAATCTGTTGGGCTGCCAGACTTATTTGCCATACTTTTTGCATCATCCCTCTCAACCAATTCCTCATCAATCCAAGGAGATACAACAGTTTTTACAGTAATTTTCTTTATGATGCGTGCTTATTAGTAACTGGAATAAGCAATTTCATAAATGTGTCAAGTGCAGCATCTGGTTGCTCCTCATTACACACCACAGACCAGCAAATATTATTTACATCATCAACATATGAATCACTACAAAACTTATTGTATTCACTATATTAGGCCCAGCCTTTAGAACTGTGATTTTCCTAGATATGGCTATTATATTGTGATCACTACATCCTATGGATTTGGATACTGCTTTGAAACACATTTCTGCAGCATTAGTAAAGATGTGATCAATTCATGTTTATGATTTAATTCCTGTGCTGTTTGTAACTACACTGGCAGGTTGACTAACAACCTGAACCAGGTTGGAGGCACTGCTTACAGTTTGAAGTTCTTTATTGAGTGAGCAGCTTGTTGATAGCCAGTCAATATTTAAATCACCCAGAAAATATACTTCTCTGTTGATAAAACATACATTATAAAGCATTTCACACACATTATCAAGAAACTGACTGTTAGCACTTGGTGGTCTATACCAGCTTCCCACAAGAATGGGCTTTAGGTGAGGTAGATGAACCTGTAGCCATATTACTTCAACAGTATTTAACATTAGATTGTCTCTAAGCTTTACTGGAATGTGGCTCTGAATATAGACCGCAACACCGCCCCCGTTGGCATTTCTGTCTTTTCGGTGTATGTTATGACCATGTATTGCTACCACTGTATCATCAAAGGTATTATCTATGTGCGTTTCAGAGTCAGAATAAGAATTTCATCTGTTACAAACAAGTTATTGATTTCATGGACCTTGTTTCATATGTTAATATGGGCTATTTGTATCACTTTTCTGGGTTGCTTGATTGGTTTTAATGCTTTACTGGGAAGATTGTCAGAAGTTGACTTATTCATGTTATTTGCAACAGAGTTGATAGTGCAGGGTGAGCTGCACAAAGTGGTCTTCCTACTAGGGCACATTGCCTCAGTGCTAACAGTGTAACTCTGGTTCATAGTATTCGGTGCAATTAGGGGTACCTAAATTAAACGGCTTACATTGTGTTTGCCAATGCCCCTAGGATCATGTACACTTGATGCAGCATTATGATGACTCATTGTCACAATGGAAGGGATCAACTGAGCTGGTCTCTGATCATTGACCAGTCATTGTTTCAACGCAGCCTTGAAATGCATCGACAGAGTCCAGGAGCCAAGATGATTTGGATGGGGGGGTGGAGAACGTGGCCACTCTACCAGAAAGGCCTGATTGGTGGAGAGCTGCAGAGGTAGTTGTCCTTCTGGAAGGTTCTCCCATCTACAAAGAGGAACTCTGGGGCTCTGTCAGAGTGACCATTGGGTTCTTAGTCACCTCCCTGACCAAGGCCCTTCTCCCCTGACTGCTCAGTTTGGCCGAGCGGCCAGCTCTAGGAAGAGACTTGGTGGTTCTTGTCACGCCTCCCTCCGGCGCACAATGTCGCCGATCTACTGAACACCGGCCCTGGCAACTATGATTATGCACACCTGCTCCCCATCATTACGTACACATGTTCACATTTTGGACTGTGGCAGCCTCCAGTGGATGGAATGAGCTGGCGCTCCGCACTATTCCGGAGAGGATTGTGCGAAGAGGTTCAGACGGAGTTGACATGTCAGGATGACAACCTATCCTTGGACACACTCAACACGATGGCCATCTGTCTGGATAACCTTCTTCGGGAGCGCCGGTGCCCACCTCGCAACTTACCTCCCTCCTTTGGCTGTCGTGAGTTAGAGCCTGAAACTGTGGAGGTAGGGGCCACACACCTCTCCACAGCAGACAGCTGGGGTTCTGTCCCTATTGCGGCCTGGAGGGGCACAAGCTTCAGCGGTGTCCAGTGCTTCCTAACCAGGGGTCCCCTAAAGCAGAGGTGCGATCCCGTGATAGGCGTGAGTATTCCCCGGGTAGGCGAGAGTATTCCATCATCGTTTTCCGCCAAACCCTTCTGGTTCACATTTCACTGGCTGGCTGTCCCTCAGGTGTTGTTTCTACAGCTCTAGTGGACTCCGGTGCCGCAGGGAATTTAATTGACCAGGCCCTCGCCTCCTCCCTGAACATAACTTCCTACCCGCTCTACTCTTCTTTTTTCTGTCCAAGCCCTGGATAGTGACAATTGGGATCCGGCACAAATACGCACATCACAGCACCAGGAAAGCCTTACCTTCCTCCTCATCTCCCGTGGCTCCAACTTCATACCTCCACCATCTCCTGGTAAGGATGAGAATCCCCGCCTGGGGACCAAAATGCCAGAGGACCTGCTTTCCTACACCCTGTGGTTCCACGTCAGTGAAGGGTCCTACCACCCATCACTCTGTCCTCCCGTATCGTTGGCCATGTGTTTTGGGACGTAGATGTGGACCTCTACCAGGCTCTGGAGAGGGAACCAGCTCCTGCTACCTGACCTCCAGAGCGTATCTACATCCTCATGGGGATGATTCTCATCTTCAATGTGTATTGATTCCTACTAGCCAGCTTTGTAAGAGGTAGATTTGTACTAGCTATGCTGATCCTTAATGTTTTTTCTTTGCATCAGGTCTCACTGAGACTGGATTCCTCAAGAGACATGCTATTCAGCTGCCCATGAACTTTTAAACATATCTATGATCGTATGATCTTACGTAGCTGCAAAATATAACTTTTTGGGCGACCTGACAAATTCACATAGAAATGTGTGTCATACATCTGTCATGCTCAATGAAAGCAAGTCTAAGAAGCGGTAGATTTCTTCTATGTGCGTTATTCTAGGCTTCCCGTTCTTACGTTTCGTTTTTGCATCTTTTACTTTTGGTTTTGCACACCAGTTTACAACACCTGAAAATACAATATTTTGGGTTATGGAAAATATATTTCACAGCGGTTTAAATGGTGCAATGATTCTCAACACTATACCTTGCTTGTTTTGTCATATAAACTGAAATTAGGCAAACTATTAGAATTTTATCAACCAGGAAATGGCTTTGCGATTTCTACATAGTGCATCGTTATACTCTTAGAAAAAAAAGTGCTATATATAACCTAAAAGAGTTCACCGGCTCTCCCCATAGGAGTACCCTTTGAAGAACCCTTTTTGGTTCCAGATAGAACTCTTTTGGGTTCCATGTATAGAAAACCCCAAAAAGGGTTCCATGTAAACATGCCTTTGCTAACACTCATGTGTACTCCATTGTAGTTGGTAAGTACTGTAAATGTGAGCAGTTGAGACACTTGACAAAGACAACGAGATATTTTCAGTAGATTCTGACTCTTAAATATATTTTACTGTTACTGTTCTGTCGTGTTCTGTCGTGTCCGGCATGCCCATATTATGTAAATTATTAATTTATTTTCTCTTTTTATGCTTACTCTAAGTGCCATGAAAAGCCAGAAAAAACATAAGGTTCATGTGTTGCGGGCCCTCTGGAAATTCCAAGAAATGTCCCTAACCTCTGTGGTGGAGGAGGACACAAAGTATGTATGAGCAAGTTGCTATTTTTTTAAGAAATCTCTAGACTTTCACAAACTTCTTCAACTAGTAACATGGAAATACTTTTAGCCAGCTGAGTCCACAAAGCTTCATCAGGAATGTTATTTTCTAGTTTTATTTCAATTCTCAAATTGATACAGTTTTAATGTCCTGATTATCTTCACTGCATCTGACCAATCACACCATTCTTTAAGAGGGCCACTATGCTACAGATTGCCTTCTGTGCCTAACCTAACCTTAACCCTTTAATCAAACTCCTAAACTTAACCCTAACCTTAACTCCTAGCCTAGCTAACGTTAGCCAGCTAGCTAACGTTTGTCTTCTAGCTGGAATTCATAACATATCATGTTTTGCAAATTCTTAATATATTGGTTTTTCAAATTTGTAACATATAATACAAATTGTAATTTGTAACATACCCTATGTATACAAAAGTATGTGGATACCCCTTTAAATTAGTGGATTCACGTTTTTCTGCCACACCCGATGTTGAGAGATGTATAAAATCGAGCACACAGCACACTGCAATCTCTGTCTACAAATATTTGCAGTATAATGGCCTTCCCGAAGAGAGCTCAGTGACGTTCAACATGACACTGTCATAGGATGCCACCTTTCCAACAAGTCAGTTTGTCAAATTTCTGCCCTGCTAGAGCTGACCCAGTCAACTGTAAGTGCTGTTATTGTGAAGTAGAAACGTCTAGGAGCAACAACGGCTCGGGTGTAAAGTGGTAGGCCACACAAGCTCACAGAAGTGCGTAGCGCATACAAATCACCTGTCCTCGGTTGCAACACTCACTAGCAAGTTCCAAACGGCCTCTGGAAGCAACGTCAGCACAATAACTGTTTGTCAGGAACTTCCTGAAATGGGTTTCCATGGACGAGCAACCGCACACAACCCTAAGATCACCATGCGCAATCCCAAACATCGGCTGGAGTGGTGTAAAGCTCACTGCTATTGGACTCTGGAGCAGTGGAAACTCTGGAGTGATGAATCATGCTTTATCATCTGGCAATCCGAAGGACGAATCTGGGTTTGATGGACACCATGAGAACGCTACCTGCCCCAATGCATTGTGCCAACTGTAAAGTTTGGTAGAGGTTGAATAATGGTTCAGGGTAGGCTCCTTAGTTGCAGTGAAGGGAAATCTTAAAGTTACAAGATACGTTCTAGACAATTCTCTGCTTCCAACAGTTTGGGGAAGGCCCTTTCCTGTTTCAGCATGACAATGCCCCAGTGCACAAAGCGAGGTTCATACAGAAATGGTTTGTCGAGATCGGTGTGGAAGAACTTAAATGGCATGTACAGAGCCCTGACCTCAAACCCACCTAACAACTTTGGGATGAAATGCAAACACCGACTGCGAGCCAGGCCTAATCGCCGAACATCAGTGCCCGACCTCACTAATGCTCGTCCCAGAAGAGTGGAGGCTGTTATAGCAGCAAAGGGAGGACCAAGTCCATATTAATGGCCATGATTTAGGAATGAGATGTTCAAGTAGCAAGTTGTTATAGGTGGAAGATGGCACAGTGATGCCATCTGTTTGTAAATGTTCATTACTGCAACTCATGTGTTTTACCGGTGTGCTTGAGATACCCGGATGTATTGTGATGTACTGAACAAGACTGGTTACTCGCATCAATGCCTCTGTCTCGTCATTTAACATTCAAACATGGTGTCAGAAGTGGGATAACTAAACATGCTTTCCGCAAATTAGAGTCACCTGTTCTGGTTTACCAAACAAATGCTTATTTGAGTAAAATTTAGCCGGAATTGGCCTTAGCTAGAGTGAGTTTGCTAGTTAGCTTCAGTGTTGTTAGCACTGGTTAGACATGGCAGCAAACATTCCCCCTCCCGCTGTTATGAAGCTCAGCGGGGATTGGAGCACGAACTGGGATACGTTTAGAGGTGAATGGGAGGACTATGCGCTAGCAACGGGACTTCTGGAAAAGGACGATGAGGTAGTGGCTGCCACTTTGAGGACTATAATGGGAACTGAATGCCGACACGTATACAAACACAACCTGAACCTAACAGCAGCTCAGCAAGGTAACGCTATAGCTATTCTTGATGCTCTTCAACATTACTTTAAGCCAGCAAAGAACGTCATCTACGAGCGTTATGTTTTCAGTTGTTGCAAACAGGAGGACGGGGAAGTCCACTTTGAGTTGGACGCAGCAATCCAGCCTGTCCAGTGTGCACCCCGCAATGTACCAGTGGCCATGAAAGCAACTACGAAGGCTCAGCTTGACAAATACGAAGCAGATGGCCACATCATACCCATCACCGAGCCTACAGACTGGATAAGTAATATGGTTATCATCAAGAAACCAGACAAGCTACGGATATGCATTGATCCTAAACACCTCAACCGGGCTCTGCGACGTTCACATTACATTATGCCCATGTTGGAGGATGTTCTTTACAAGCTCCCAAAGGCCAGAGTCTTCACGCTCGTGGATGCCAGAGATGCCTTCCTGCAGTGCAAGCTCAACGAGCCCAGCAGCTACATGACCACCTTTTGGACACCCTGGGGCAGGAAGAGGTGCTTGAAGCTTCCGTTTGGTGTCTCCGTGGCTCCAGAGGTGTATCAGCGGAAACAGCATGAGCTGTTGATGAGACTCAGTAGCGTGAAACCCATAGCAGATGACATCCTCATAGTGGGCTGTGGGGACAGTGATGAGGAGGCAGAATGTGACCATGGCGCCAAGCTGCTGGCCCTGATGGTCAGATGCAGACAGGTCAAGCTAAGACTATGCATAAAAAGGCTTCAGTTTAAAGTGCCAGAGGTCCGCTGTCATGGGCACATCTTGTCCTCCACCGGAATGAAGGCGGATCCTGAAAAAGTGAAGGCTGTCTTGGAAGTGCTCCACCCATCTGACGTGAAGGGAGTGCAGCGCTTCGTCGGATTCGTCACCTACCTGGCCAAATTCCTACTGCGGCTCTCTGAAGAGTGTGAGCCGCTCTAAGGAGGCTCATGGACAAGGACACCATCTGGCATTGGCTCCCAAAACATGACGCAGAGGTGAGGGAAATAAAACAACTGGTCACCCAGACATCCGTGCTGCGATACTACAATGTGTCAAAACCTGTCACGATTCAGAGTGACTCAAGCCAGTATAGACTTGGCTGTTGCCTCATGCAGGAGGGCAAGCCTGTGGCATTCGCCTCTAGGGCACTCACCCCAACAGAGCAGAACTATGCCCAGATAGAGAAGGAGTGCTTCAGCATTGTGTTTGCATGCCAACGCTTCCACCCACTACCTGTACGGGCGCGACAATATTACCGCAGAGACAGATCACAAGCCCCTTATTGCTATATTCAGCAAGCCTCTTCTGAATGCCCCAAAACGACTGCAGAGCATGCTACTGGCCCTACAAAACTACAACCTCATGGTGGTGTATAAGCCAGGGCCAGAGATGTATGTGAGTGACACGCTCAGCAGGGCTATTGCATCAGGCACTCACACACGCTCCATGCATGAAGAACACGCAGTGTGCAGCTTACAAACAGAGCAAGTGGATGTTGAACACATCAACCAGGCTGACTACCTCAATGTTACGGACAAGCGCCTTATACAAATCAAGCAGCACACAGACAGGGACGAGCAACTCCAGGCATTGAGGTCTGTGATTCTGATGGGCTGGCCCGACTGCAAGGAAGAAACTACTTTAGCCGTCAGAGAACAGTGGCCAGTCAAAGAGGAGCTCAGTGTTCAGTAATATTCAAGTGTCAGAGAGTCATTATTCCCCGGTCTCTGCGCCCTGAGATGTTGGCGCACGTGCACTCAAGTCACATAGGAGGTGAGACCTGTTACAAACAAGCACGTGACACACTATTGGCCAGGACTGCAGATTGAAATCAAAGACTATGTCAGTAAATGCACAGTCTGCAATGAATATGCCATTGAGCAACAGAGAGAGACGATGATGTCCCACGAGCTACCGATGCGCCCCTGGCAGATAGTAAGTCTAGATCTCTTCCAGCACAGTGGCAAAGACTTTCTGCTCGTAGTCGATCATTACTCAGACTTTTGGGAGATTGACCTCCTCCCCGACCTCTCAGCAGAGACAACGATCAAATGCTGCAAGGCTCAGTTTGCCCGCTATGGCCAGCCAGATAGGGTAATTTCAGACAATGGACCCCAATTCTCCGGAGTTGAGTTCCGAAAATTTGCTGCAGGATGGGAATTCGAGCATGTCACTTCATCACAACGACACCCAAAAGCTAATGGGAAGGCGGAGTCCGCAGTTAAAATCGCAAAGAACCTCTGCAAAAAGGCTCTGCGAGAGGGCAAAGATGCCTGGAAAGCAATCTTGCAGTGGCGCATACCCCGACAGAAGGCATGGATAGCAGCCCGGCCCAGCGCCTCATGGCACGGTGCATAAAAGCAGCTCTGCCAGTAGCCAGCACTCTCCTGGAGCCATGTGTGGTGACAGAGGTGCTGGTGAAGCTACGTCACAGAAGACAGGTCTCCAAGTTCATCTACGAAAAAATCAGCAAAAGACTTGTTGGGGAATAATCAGAATTAGTTGGGTAACATAGATAAGATGTTTTATTTTCATTATATGCTTGTGAGTTACTTCTCATCAGAATGTATATTTTTGGATAATACTGTTGACCGGTTGCAGTTATCTGTTCTCTGTCAGGTTTCAGTTACTTGGGCCGCAGAAAGGGGAGAGGTCAAGCTTGTCAAGCATCATATGTAAACATATCTTTTAAACCAATTATTTCTTGGCTCCACAATGTCTGTGTGCCAGTCACTGTGTATCTGTGATCTTGTCCAGGAGGGGTGTATTTGATATATGCCTGTTGATGAGGTTTTGTTTTATGGTCCTGAGAGCGAGATAAGAACATAGTTTAGGAGACAAAGCTGAACGATAGTTTATAGCCAATGCTGTCTGGCTATGTGTGTCTTTGCTATAAAGGACCTCAGTTGCAATGTGTAAGGACTCTCAGAGAATTCATTTACAGACACTGAATTGATCTGAGAGTCACAGGGTTGTGATGGAGCTCATATAATTAAAGATGGACTTTATGATAACTCTGACTTGCGTGTGGTTTGCTCTCATGATTTGGTAAATACAGGAAATTTCCACTACAGACTTTCCCTGAGCTCAGGGTGGGTGAAACGGTCCGAAATGAAGCCACTACCAGGGGACCGGACGGGCCTCTGGAGACTCAGATCCTGTGTATAGAAAGTGTCACCACGCTCCTACTTGGTCGAAGTGAATGGATCACTGTACCGTCGTAACAGGGTTGACCTTCGGATTGCTGAGCCAGCACCTACTCAGAACCCTGATGGTCAAAGGGGTCGCATGACAAAAGACGGAACCCCAGCAAGTCACATGGGGCCTGAGGCACTGTGCGAAGAGCCAGGGGATCACAGGTCGGACGCTCCCTCGCCCATCAATACTACCCTTAGACAGTCAGGTGACACGCCTGTGCGGGAACCCGCAGTCCTCGCAGACAAGCCCCCTGTCTTTTCACGCTGCGTCTGTCCCAGCCACCAAAAATACTTAATCTGTAGGTTTCCCATCAGGGATTGTTGACAGAGAGATAAAAGTGAAGAGAATATCAGAATGTGTTGTTGTTACCTGATAAAAATAATAATATATTTTTTTAAATTCTAAACTGTTCATGTTGGAAATTATTACTAGGTTTGTTTTGTTAGTGAATTGACACCTCCTGTCCTTTTTTCCCTTTATTTAACTAGGCAAGTGAGTTAAGAACAAATTCTTATTTTCAATGATGGCCTAGGAACAGTGGGTTAACTGCCTGTTCAGGGACAAGACTGGTTACTCGCATCAATGCCTCTGTCTCATCATAACATTCAAACACAAGTGTCTACATCATTTTGCCCATGTAGAGATCATTCGTTTTGCAAATGCTAATATATTTTACATTTTTCAAATTCCTAACATAGTGTACATTTGCAAATTCGTAACATAAAATACGAATTATAATTCGTAACATATCCTAGGAAATCGGTGGACGTTCACAAATTAATACCATACAAAACGTAACATATGATCAAACTAAATGGGGTGTCTTGGATTTACAAACACAATAATAAGAAATGCTCTGAGACCAGGTTGGCATGGTGTAACTCCAACTGGGGTGGAGGGAGGCAATTTGATCAAATGAGCTACATTGATATTCCTGTGGGAAAATAGTGTTGGCTAAAGGACTGTACTACTTCATGAATTGCCTAACATCATGTGCACATTTTTCTTACAGTTGTTGTAATTGCCCAGCCAGGATAAATACCAATATCTAGATGATACTGGGGTTGGATCTTGTTAGTTTACTAATATTTAATTTAGTTAGGGGATTTGAGGGCATCTGTAGTAACTTTACTTAACTGTGCAAAAAGTGTTCGAAATGGTTCAGGCACTGAGAGGACAACTAAAATTGAGTACCCCTATATTGAAGGTCCTTCGACAAACAACTGCTTTCTCCAACAGCAATCTCGGCAATGGCGGATTACGATAACTACGATGACCGGGATCGGGTTTACGGTAGTTTTGGTGGAGGCAGAGGGTAAGAAAATACCTGGACGAATAGAATGTATCAGTATTAACGTATGGTGATGCGAGAAAACGCACTGATGCCTTAGTATATACAGGGGCTTGTTCGAAATTCTTCTGAAAGATAGGCCCGGGTTCAGAACTCTCTGGCCAGACAGTGTCAGTGTGGTTAGCCTCTCACGGCCGCTTTGATGAATGGGAAGCCGGTATTGAGGGCGGGGAAAACTCGTGGATTGACCATAGCTAGCTACTTCCAGATGTGCGTGTGAGATTTTCCATTACATAATGTTATCGACTTATTCATGTCGATTTGACAATACATATTATGACATGGTTATGATTGCAAGTCATTCTATCTTCACAGACTGCCAGCATGGCACTTGGCGCCAGCATCTCATGGGCTGCATGTTGTGCTAGCAAGTCAGGGACTGCGTCGAATGGCCAAATCGGGTAATAACAGCTCGAGATGTCAACATGCACCATTCCCCGACATCATTATCAATACATGGCATGTTTAGCAACTAGTTACCAAGTAATCATTATTCAATGCACAAGCCTTTTGATGCCTTGTTTAGTGGTAACGTTAGCTAGACAGCTAGCTAGACTAGCTTGTTCTAATTGCATGAAGATTTATGCGGAGGACTAGCTAGCTAGTATGCTAACTCTGCTAGCTAGCCTAGTTTGGCCCAGTGCACCCTGCATCCATTACTAGCTAGTTTGAGGAGCGCACACATGTCAGTTAGCTAGCTAGGTCTTTATGATTTGCAGAACGTTAGCTAACGTTAACTATAGTAGCAATGATAGCCGATTTGCGCTTTGCTCAGGTAGTTAGCTAGGTTTGCAATGCATTTAACTAACATAACGTGGGCTAACTCGAGCATTGCCATTGACGCCTTAGACAATCACTACCAGGAAAATGTAAACGTTACGTGCTAACGATGTTGCGGCGATACTGAAATTATTTCTGAAACTCAGTCCTAACTAGGTAGCCAGCTAGCCAGAACTTCAAAATAGCCTAATCAACGAAAACACTATACATTTAACAAGCTAGCTAACGGTATTACTGCAGTTAAAACGTGCTCTCTTGGATGGGATCAACGTAACTATGATAATTTCGAAAATCAGGGAGTTATGTCTTCCACCCCTTGTCAGTGACTGTCATAACATTAATTGTTATAATCATATTCTGCTTTGCTTTATTCACACAGGAAAGGAGTTGGAGCCCCTGATCATGAAATACCTAAACTAGTCCTGTATCTATTGGGCTGTTTGTCACACATTAATTTGACACCATGGCCAAATAACTACACATTATCACCTTGTCTTATCAAATGCTATGTAAGATCACAACAGTCAACTTGGTTATTTTACAATTGCTCTCCTTGCTAATTGTGGGAAAGATAAATGCATGCATGCCCAACGTCCCTTTCTTAGAAGACATTTGAGTTGAATGCATTGTTGTGCAACTGAATAGATATCCCCTTTCCCTGGTTGGTGGCGGTACCTCTTGATTCTGCCAGGTCGCCCAGTTTGCTTGACACCGGAGGAATGCTGCAGGCATGCAGGACCCAATCTGCATTTCTCTGCACTGTCAGATTGGAGTGCTGTTGCCAGCAAGGGAACAGGTTCCTTGCAGTTTTGGCAAAGCCCTGTAACTCCTCATGAGGAGCATACATATTTTTCATTTAAATAATTTTAGCCGACACTCTTATATCCAGTGCATTTATCAAAGTTCAGTAGGGAAAATCAATTACGTGGCACAGTCATTACAAGTAAACCCTTCTTCAAAATGACTTATCAGTGCACATGAACTTCTGCTGTTCATTGAGAAAAATGACACAAATGGCAGCTCTGTAGTATTGTTTACCTGTATTTAGCCCAACAGGGATGCCATCTTTTTCTGTGCGCTGCTGACACTATTGGCAATTAAATAGAAAAAAAAATATTATTTTTCTGTCTCAATTATTTCTCCAGTTTCCAGAGAGCCTAGTCCTATTTCCTGTATTGTATGTGCCACATTATGTATTTTCCTATGGGATTTGAGCTGTAGATCTTTGGTAATTTGATTGGTAATGGATCTGTCCAAGTGTACATCATTTATCAAAGGCTCAGAAAGTCAGCTGAAAAGTATGACTGCGCTACCTATTTGCCACTTTTTCCTGGGACGTTAGGTTTTGCTTGTGACTCCGTTAATGTCCCAATTATCAACCATAATCTCCTGCTCAAGTCATTGACCATTAGCCACTCCCCGTACAGGACCCTGAGTTTGTATCTGTTGTAGTCTGTTCTCTCATGGAGGTGTTCGTTTCTGGTAGACCCAGAGGTGGCAGTGGACCTGGTGGACCCCGCAAGCAGAAGGATCTACCAACAGATCCCCCATACACAGCATATGTGGGCAACCTGCCCTTCAACACAGTACAAGGAGACATAGACGCCATTTTCAAAGACCTCAACGTCAGGAGTGTTCGACTAGTTAGAGACAAAGAAACTGACAAATTTAAAGGTGAGCAAGCATCCATTGGCTTAGCATAACCTCACAAGCCATGGCAACACAGTTTTATTATTTTTCTCCTTTCAGGTTTTTGTTATGTGGAGTTTGATGACTTGGAATCCCTTAAAGAAGCTTTGACGTATGATGGTGCTGTGAGTACCCACAATTAGTTTTCTCAGATCCTCATTTGTATCTGGCTCATAAATGTAAAACAAAGGGATGCTGTGGTTTAGTGTCAAAACTATGAAAACAAACAGCTGTATGTTACTCAGTCTTTAAAAAAAAGCTGTAGCACATACTATTTAACTTAACACGGGTTCTTAAACTGAGACTCAGTGTTATGACGTGACCATGAGCAACTATGTGAACCAAATGTATTGTAGAGTGACACTGATGCAAGGGGCTGCATTTGTGAACATTCACACAGAGCATCTGCTTAAGTTCGCTTCACTCTCATACAACGTGATGGCTGCGTAACAACTGCGGAGGAGATTAGCTGCTGGTATTGTCCTCTTTGTTGTTTTGGAAAGTGGCCCGATCCTGTTTATTCTTGCATCGCTGAGTGAACTTCATAGTCCTTTAAAAAGGTATAATCTGCTTTGTATGGAAAATCTAAGTATTGTGATATGGGCATCGTGACAAAGATATACATCTATGCTTTTTTTGCATAAAACAAATAAAACTGTCCCCAACATTGATATAAACTTACTTTGTTTTGCACCTTTCATAAAATAGATTGCAGTCCAAAATGATTAAATGTGTAGTGACAACCGACTGTCATTTTATAAAAGGGACAATTGAATGCGGTGACACGTCCAACCAACAGTGATATACTTGTAGGACATAAACACTGTTGGAAGCATTATCAGAGAAGCGGACCACATTGTTTCATTTCTTCCTAGTGCTGACTTTTGCCCCCATCTCCAGCTCCTTGGAGACCGGTCACTCAGGGTTGACATAGCAGAGGGCCGAAAACAAGAGAGGGGCGCCGGAGGATTCGGCTTCCGGGGGAACGACAGAGGAGGTACCCGCTTGTGCTCACTGGAATGCTAACTTGTTTGTTCCTCTTACTACTACTGCTTAGCATATTTCTTACTTATCATTACAACTACAAAGAAATGTAAACTGATTCAGTGTTTCTATTACATGCTCTAATGAGTCGTGATATTGATTTGTAGATTGTCTTAATTGTAAATATTAATATGAAGTAGCAATACCTCTTGGCCTAGATTTGAACAATTACGAGATTTGAAGAATTACGCGTCTTTAACATTGACCTGAGACTCATCTTTCACCATACTCAAATCAAGGACGTCTTAAAATCTTTAAATAATCAAAAGCTTTGCTGTTCGGTTTGACTTTGGTACTATCTAAGCATACAGTGCATTTCACTTATAAGAATAATGGAATAATCAATCATTTGTTGTGTGGTCATAAAAATTAGACAAGATGCTTGTACTTTTATAGATCAACGGATTATGTAATCCTCTATAATAGGGCCTACAGTATCAGTCCTTATAAGAGGAGTGCATTGCACAAGTTCCACTACCACTGTTGTCTCTGTGACCTTATTCTTGTTTTATTTCACTACATACTGACATTTCAGAATACCTGGCACTTTTCATAATGTATCCATTCTACATCTTACTCCCTTCTCTCCTGCTTCCTTTTCTGTAGTAAATGGTGCTAAAAACTGAAATTTTGTCTCTTTCTCAACCAAATAGTTCAACTAGCTGTCTCTAGAAGTAGTACTACTAACCTAGGCCATTGGCTAACCAGCAAGTGGGTTCCACACCCCTGCCTCAGCTCAAAGCACCACTCACCCCTGTTGTTAAAACTGAGCCCTGTCCCTTGCAGGCCGAGGGGGCTCTCGTGGAGGTGGTCCCAGGGGAGGTTCCAGAGACGACTACGAAGGAGGTGGGATGAGCGTTCAGCTGACTTAGCCGGTCCCCAACCGGTCATTAGAGCGGACCCAGTTTGACCGCTGCATTTTAAGATCCAAGCAGTGCAGTACAGTGTAGTTGGTAGTGAGCGCCAAGCTAAAGAAGCAAATCAATTGTTACATCGTTTTTGCTGTGTGAATCAAATTTTATTTGTCACATTTGACTACAACAGGTGTAGATTTACAGTGAAATGCTTACTGTTAAGAAAAATGCGTGTTAAGTAAAAATACATGGGTAAAAAAAAATTAAAAAAATAAAGAGCAGCAGTAAGGGGGTACCAGTAGAGTCAATGTTCGGGGGTACAGGTTAGTCGAGGTAATTTGTATATGTAGGTAGAGTTATTAAAGTGACTATGCGTAGATAATAACAGAGTAGCAGCAGTGTAAAAGAGAGGGGGGACAATGCAAATAGTCTAGGTAGCCATTTGATTAGCTGTTCAGGAGTCTTATGGCTTGGGGGTAGAGGCTGTTAAGAAGCCTTTTAGACTTGGCGCTCCGGTACGGCTTGCCGTGTGGCAGCATAGAACAGTCTATGATTGGGGTGACTGGAGTCTTTGACAATGTTTAGGGCCTTCCTCTGACACTGCTTGGTATAGAGGTCCTGGATGGCAGGAAGCTTGGCCCCAGTGATGTACTGGTCCGTACGCACTACCCTCTGTAGTGCCTTGCGGTTGGAGGCTGAGCAGTTGCCATACCAGGCAGTGACGCAACCAAGCTCTCGATGGTGCAGCTGTAGAACATTTTGAGGACCCATGCCAAATCTTTTTAGTCTAAACACCTCTAAATCTGCAGAATAGTGTAATATAAGCAGTATTTGATTTCCTCCCCCCCATAGGAATTCTAATGGGTTCTCATAGAGATTTGTACTTTACGATTTGCACAAGTTTTTTTTTTCTGTCCCTTGGTGCATTTTGTTTGTGATCCCTCTGTCATCACTCATACAGGAGGTTCACCTCACTCATTCGTCAACTTACAGGGCTGCTCCAGGTGCTGGGAAATAACAGATTTAATGTTTAGAATGTTACAGAAAGGAATGTGGTGTTTAGAGCTGACAAGATTTCTAATCTTTTATTCCTCATGAGAGAATCGTGTCTGTTCTACACAATACTTTATCTTAACGTTCTATAACATTGCAATCCTGAATGAGCCCAAGACTGTCTAACCTGTCCTTTCCTTTCTGTATCTCCTTGTGTAGGCTACAGAGGAGATGACGACTTCGGGCGGGGTAGAGGAGGCAGCCGCGGTGGTGACAGAAGGGGAGGTGGTGGAGGAGCAGGCATGGGGGGACGCTACAGGGACGGCGGACCACCACCGCGCGCCGGCGCGGAAGACTTCAGAGAACCCTCTGACGGTGTCACAATCTCTCTTATCTCATATAAAACACTAGACCAGAGGTACTCCAATTAACGTGTGGAGGTCCGAAGTAATGCTGGTTTTGTTTTCTCAACCGTAGTTGGTTAATTGATCTATAGATTTGACTGATTGGTCAGACACTCCACTGGTGTCATACGCCTGAACTAGTCCCTGATTAAAGGAGAATAATTCAAATCAGCAGTACTTCTGGAATCGAGGTCCGCATTTGAGAAAAATAACTCTAGGCAATGTTTAGTCATGGAAGAACAGATCAGTTTAGCTGGATTTCTGATGGCTTTGTGTATTGTTACAGTAGAGCTTTTGTAAAGATAATGGGATGGTGTTGATATTGACCCCTCCTTTAACCTTTCTAGGGCAGGCGGAACCCCTCGACAACATTCCGCTGAAAAGGCAGCACGCGAAATTCAAAAATACTTTTCCGAAATATGTAACTTTCACACATTAGCTAGTCCAATACAGCAAATGGAAGATAAACATCTTAATCTACCCATCGTGTCCGATTTCAAAAATGCTTTACAGCGAAAGCACAACATATGATTGTTAGGTCATAGCCAAGTCAAAAAAAACACAGCCATTTTTCCAGACAAAGATAGGAGTCACAAAAAGCAGAAATATAGATCAAATTAATCACTAACCTTTGATCTTCATCAGATGACACTCATAGGACATCATGTTGCACAATAGATGTTTTGTTCGATAATGTGCATATTTATATCCAAAAATCTCAGTTTACATTGTCGCGTTACGTGCAGTAATGTTTTGATTCCAAAATATCTGGTGATTTTGAAGAAATACTCATAATAAACATTGGTAAAAGATACAACTGTTATTCACAGAATTAAAGATAGACTTCTCCTTAATGCAACCGCTGTGTCAGATTTCAAAAAAACTTTACGGAAAAAGCATAATCTGAGAACGGCGCTCAGAACCCAAAACAGCCGGAGGAATATCTGCCATTTTGGAGTCAACAGAAGTTAGATATTGCACCATAAATATTTAGAAACATGTCAAACGATGTATGGAATCAATCTTTAGGATGTTTTTAACATAAAACATCAATAATGTTCCAACCGGAGAATTGAAGGAAAACACTGGAACGAGAGGTTACTCTGTCGGGAGCGTGAGTCATGAGACCAAGGCACTCTGCCAGACCACTGACTCAGAGGTTTCATGAGCCCCTCCTTTATAGTAGAAGCCTCATTCAAGTTTCTAAAGACGGTTGACATCTAGTGGAAGCCATAGGAAGTGCAACTGTATCCATATCTCAATGTGTATTCGGTAGGCCAAGCTTTGAAAAACTACAAACCTCAATGTCCCACTTCCTGGTTGGATTTTTCTCAGGTTTTCGCCTGCCATATGAGTTCTGTTATACTCACAGACATAATTCAAACAGTTTTAGAAACTTCAGTGTGTTTTCTACCCAATACTAATATTAATATGCATATATTAGCATCTGGGACAGAGTAGGAGGCAGTTCATTCTGGGCACACTATTCATCCAAAAGTGAAAGTGCTGCCCCCTATCCCAAAAAGGTTAAAACACTGAAAAATCCTGAACCCAGTGGCCACCTTGTTGACATAACATTTGACTTGACTAATGGTTGGTTAATCATGTTTGTCTTTTTTTCCCTTCGCTTTCTGCAGAGGAGAGGGCGCAGAGACCACGGCTTCAGCTGAAGCCACGCACGGTGGCTGCCCCACTGAACCAAGTCGCCAACCCCAACTCTGCCATATTTGGCGGAGCCAAGCCCAGGGAGGAGGTAATTCCCAAAGACAAACCTTAAGATATTGACCAGGCCTGAGAGCCTAGGAGGGCAGGGACGGTGTAGAAAAATGAAACGATGCCAATGGGATACATTAACGCCTTCTGTTAGTATCCCTGTCTGTTGGAGATGACGAACTGAACAAAACCCTCTGAGTTCAGTTTGAGTTAAGTATTTCATTGAGACAGAATAAAAACAAGATGAGAACACACACACTCTTGGAAAAATAATACAACACACCTGCCCACCAAGACCCAAAGAGCAGCTTGTGAATGCATGTCAAACTGTTAACATGGTTTTTATGTACACCTCTGCTACCCTGTGATTAGTGCCTGCTTTGTCTAGTTCTGTTGGGAGAAGGTCCATTCATGTTGATTGCAGTTAAAGATTAATACAATTGAGCTGAAAAGTAACAACTTTTCAACGGTTATTTAGTAGTGTAATTAACTACTATATTCGACCCTCTGTGTTGGAATTGAAGTGTCTCTCGACCCTAACTCTGAAGTGGATAGGCATGGAACCCTACCAGAATTCTGACCCCATTTACAAAATCAGTATAACATGAATTGTTAGAATAGAACGGTTTGCTCTGATGGTTTGGTTCATGGCAGTTGTGGCTGAGCTTCTGTAGGGGGTCATGAAGGTTTTATCATCTGTTGGTCAACACGACACCATTGTCTTAAGAGAATATGCTCCCCTCCCACAGACACCAACAAGAAAACTTGGTCAGAAATGTGCTGCTTTTGTTTCGGTTTAGCCCCTATGACTTCCAATGTAAATTGCCGTTACGTTAAAACACATTGTTCAGCCATACGGTCAGTGTTCAGTTTGGGACCAGTGCAAAAAAAAGAGAACAATTTTCATTAGTGGAGCTTTTAAGGTCATTGCATCTGCTTAACTATCCAGTTGTAGTGTAGAAGTTCTTTAAACTATTTTATCATTTCTCTAATTAAATTATTTAACATTTCCTCTGGCATTGAACCTGTCTAACCATAATGTTTTTTTTTTCTCATTCTCAAAGCTTGAAAAAGAGGCAGAAAAGGAATAGATATATCCACGTGGCTGCATTATTCTGGAAGTCTACTCTGGATCTACTGGCTTTGTTTACCAAAAATCTTTCAAAGACTTCTCCCAAAGAAAGCTCGCTGGGGAGTCAGGCGCTGGGTTCCTCTTTCTGCTCGCTAACACAAAGCAGGCCTTCATCTAATTGGAAAAAAAGAGCAGTTGGACCCAAGGCTGCTGTGAGGGGCAGGGGCCAGGCCTATGTCAACCTGACCCGTACCCCACACACATCAAAAGGAACTCTGGACAGTGGCTTCAGTTTGGTTCTGTTGCCTTTGGGTAAGGACTTTGCTGTGTAATTTTCTCTTACCTTTCCCAAGGCATCCTTTGTGTTCACCAAATGATTTGCAGTTTTAGACATACAGCTGTAAAAAGCTGTTCCTTTGGTGTCTTTTATACATTTTCCTCCTAAATTTCTGCCCTATTTGTGAAATGATAATCATTTCAGCTTCAAATTTCCACTGTCTTAAATATTAAATGATAACATTGCCAAGAGAACTGAATCCTTAATGTTGTCTCAATGTGTAATTCTGGAACCTGATTTTGAAAGATTTTTGATCTTAGTCTGTTCAATCCAGGAAAAAATGGCTTCCTGCAATAATGGAGCGATGCCGAAAGTGTTTGTTTAGAGGAGAAGCTGAAGCGCTCACTAGATTAAATCAGAAACATGGGTTATTGCAACGGTCTTTGTCTGGCAACTTTCTACTTCCACAGCTTGATAGTTACATGCATTTTATCAACAAAAAAATGTATCACCTAAACACTGCAAAATATCCAACTTTAACATAGGAAACTGTTAACTGAAAAAAAAAAAAAAAAAAAAAAAAAAAATCTGCTCATTTGTCCCATGGAGACTGGCTAAATCTAGTCTGCCTACCAGTAGATGGTGTAGGATGCTTTTGAGAATTTGTTGCGCTACCATTTTTATTTACATTTTACTGGTTATGAAATTTAGTGATACCTTGTTCTTACTGTACTATAGAAAGATCTGCTGTTTTTATTCATTTTTTTGTTCATTTTCCTACACTGTTTATGGCAATAAAATGTATAATCTTACAGAAATGTATTATGAATGTGTTTTAAGTGGGATGGGTGAATGAGTCAAGGCAATGAAGTAGTTCTCTGAGAACACATGAACCAATGTGAACATGGAATAAAAACATTTAAATTTAATGGAACGGGGCAGGCATTGCTTTGAAAAAGAACGCTGTAAGGAACATGCATACATGTTCAGGCCATTTCTAAGTTATTCTTTATTATTCCCTAAAAGTTCTGTTCGCAAGTGTCTTTCTGCATACATCAGAAACAACTAGGTCTCTCATCCCCAGGCATCGCATGCAGAGAGCCTAGTTCCTCATCCTCAACACTACCCCGTGTGTATTCATTATGACAAAATGATTGTTTCTATTGGACACATTTTAGGTGGGTCCTGTATTGTTTGCTTCTGTTTAAGAAATGTTTTGCAACAGAATCGGTGTAATGAATATGCCCCTGAGCAAGAACTTTGGCTTTTTTGATTGAAGCACCCAATATTAGTTATAAATTGGCTGTTTGTTTTGCAGAGGGTAGATGGGGCTGAATATATATATATATATCACACACACAGGTTTTGGTATTTTGAACATTTAAAATAAAATTATTGAATTTTCTGTTACTACTTACATGAAAAGTATATACAGTTGAAGTTTACATATACTTAGGTTGGAGTCATTGACTCATTTTTCAATCACCACAAATTTCTTGTTCACAAGCTATAGTTTTGGCAAGTCGGTTAGGACATCTACAAGTAATTTTTCCAACAATTGTTTACAGACTTGATTTAATTAACTTTTAATTCACTGTATCACAATTCCAGTGGGTCAGAAGTTTACATACACTAAGTTGACTGCCTTTTTAAATAGCTTGGACAATTCCAGAAATGTTGCCATGGCTTTAGAAGCTTCTGATAGGCTAATTGACATAATTTGAGTCAATTGGATGTGTACCTGGGTGTGTATTTCAAGACCTACCTTCAAACTCAATGCCTCTTTGCTTGACATCATGGGAAAATCAAAAGAAATCAGCAAAGACCTCAGAAAAATAACTGTTGACCTCCACAAGTCTGGTTCATCCTTGGGAGCAATTTCCAAATGTCTAAAGGTACCACGTTCATCTGTACAACCAATAGTACGCAAATATAAACACTATGGGACCAGGCAGCCGCCATACTGCTCAGGAAGTAGACATGTTCTGTCTCCTAGAGATGAACGTACTTTGCTGCAAAAAGTACAAATCAATCCCAGAACAACAGCAAAGGACCTTGTGAAGATGCTGGAGGAAACAGGTACAAAAGTATCTATCCACAGTAAAATGAGTCCCATATCGACATAACCTGAAAGGCCACACAGCAAGGAAGAAACCACTACTCCAAAACCGCCATAAAAAAGCCAGACTACGGTTTGCAACTGCACATGGGGGCAGAGGTCATACTTTTTGGAGATATGTCCTGGTCTAATGAAACAAAAATAGAACTGTTTGGCCATAATGACCATCGTTATGTTTGGAGGAAAAAGGGGGATGCTTGCAAGCCGAAGAACACCATCCCAACCGTGAAGCACGGGGGTGGCAGCATCATGTTGTGGAGGTGCTTTGCTGCAGGAGGGACTGGTGCACTTCACAAAATAGATGGCAACATGAGGTATGAAAATGACGTGCATATATTGAAGCAACATCTCAAGACATCAGTCAGGAAGTTAAATCTTGGTTGCAAATGGGTTTTCCAAATGGACAATAAACCCAAGCATACTTCCAAATGGCTTAAGGACAATAAAGTCACGGTATATGAGTAGCCATCACAAAACCCTGACCTCAAGCTTATAGACATTTTGTGGGCAGAATTGAAAAAGCGTATGCGAGCAAGGAGGCCTACAAACCTGACTCAGTTACACCAGCTCTGTCAGGAGGAATGGGCCAAAATTCACCCAATTTATTGTGGGAAGCTTGTGGAAAGCTACCCGAAACATTTGACCCAAGTTAAACAATTTAAAGGCAATGCTACCGAATACTAATTGAGTGTATGTAAACTTCGAACCCACTGGGAATGTGATGAAATAAATAAAAGCTGAAATAAATAATTCTCTTTACTATTATTTTGACATTTCACATTCTTAAAATAAAGTGGTGATCCTAACCGACCGAAAACAGGGAACTATTACTAGGATTAAATGTCAGGAACTATTTGGCTAAGGTGTATGTAAACTTCTGACTTTCAACTGAAAAAAAAATTCCTGATGAAACTTTCCAGCATTAATATTAATTTCACATATAGTCCTTTGGGAAACTATCTTGTAAAACTAAAAGTTCAAAGTATTAGGCCATTGGGTTGACCACATTTGTCAATAAATCTTCACTAAACACATTTTGGTGTGTCAAGTACAGCATATTTCATTGTCTGCTGACTCTGTCCAATAACCCACATGGATTATCATGCATAATGTCATTGTGTTTGTGATAATGTCTGAATGAGGACCATCCTGAGATGTTCATGTTAATATTGGATATATTCTGTCTGACCGAATGGCTGCCCGAAAGAGGATCCCATGGATGTCCAGAAGGTAGTATCAAAAATACATTTCTCTTGCAATATTTGTTTTTATCCCTGTCTACAATGTTCTGTAAAATGCATCCCTAATGTTTTTTTAGTGTAAAATATTTCAGAAATTAGCCTGAGTGCCAGTATGTGCTGTCATAACACAGCAATGGAGTTGGCATTGGCAAGAGCACAAAACAATCTGGGACCATGTTAGATGAAAATGTCTGACATTGATATTTTGCATGAGAAGTCATTTATCATGTTCTGCTAGTTTCAACCCTTTGAATAAACCTATGGTGAATATAGGCCTACCCCATGTGAAACTCTCACCAACTACACACTTCTATGCATAATACCAGGGCCACATAAATAGGCAAACGTGGAATGTTGCAGATACAAATGTCATTAATCGATCTGACACGATGTTTGTTGTACATGCTGTATTTCCATCTGAACGTCGCACAACGCTGTGTCCTGCTGAACGCAACGCGTTATTCATCTGGACAACTACAAAAATGGTATGGTGGACAGACTGGAATTGAAAATGTCGTTAAAGGCAGATCCCACACTACACTTCTAATGAGATGTGGGGGAATGCACTACAACCTCTAGGTAAACCCCACAACAGTGTGTTTGAATAAAAGTGCAGGGAGTTATATAGACTACAGGTGCAGTGATCAACTTGCAGGTCCTTTGGTAAATCAAAGTAGGCAGGTACACATACAGTTGATGAAGTACCTGAGAGAGACAGCTGTGTAGTGGACGGCGGATGTAGCGTGGAGTTCTGTGTTAGAGAGGAAGTGTGTTCGGCTCCTATTTGCTGTCACTTTGATCAGGCAGGCATGGATACCAAGATGGACCCAGACCCAGCCAGAGGTAAGAAGGACCACCTGACCACATATCACTATTTATTTTAACCTGAAGGTTTTGGTGCATGGTTTCCTGTAACTAGAGTAAATAATCCTGGATATAGCACTTTCAATAGAAATTCTCTATTTAGCAGTCTTTTTTTAGTCCAGGACTAGGGTTGATCTGGGCTAGGGAAGCTGACTCATGTTTAGACAATATACACCTTATGAGTGATTAACAGACCATATAGGAACTGTACTGGTTGTTTTCCAATTATCTGCAAATTTCATAAAGTTGACATTCATTTTAGTAACTAATAGAAGAGGTTGCACTTCTGGTGCACCACAATCATCTTGGTGCTATGGAATCGGTATCAATTAATTACATTTCCCCCAAAATACTTGATTCTGAACCAACGACATATCAGCTGTGGCTAGACGTTTCTGCCAGACTTCTGAAAACCCAACATTTCCTGTTCTTAATTACAATTTAGTTTACAATCTGTTGGTGTTTCAAAGTACATGTTGAGTAAGTCCAGTCCCTTCCTTCAGAAAATGTGCCTAATGTTTCATACCAGGAAGCAATCACTGTAATTTACTTTTTGATTAAACATGTTTGTGTTACCTGTTCCAGCTCCTTTCCTGGCTGAGTTCCCAAACAGCCAGTGGTCATTCTCACCGTGACATCACTGATGTCTCTTACGATTGCAATTTCCTTGTGTCTTTGCTGCAAAATAAAAAAAATGGTAAGTACAATGACTAAAAGTTTTGCTCTTACTGGGTCAGTTCAGTGAACACCCTTTATATCTTTGGTTGCAGGTCATTTGGTGCAAAATTAGAATATTTGGTACAAAATAGATGGCATCATGAGACAGGAAAATGATATGGATTTTTGAAGCAACAACTCAAGACCTCAGTCAGGAAGTTAAAGCTTGGTCGCAAATGGGTCTTCCAAATGGACAATGACCCCAAGCATACTTCCAAAGTTGTGGCAAAATGGCTTAAGGACAACAAAGTCAAGGTATTGGAGTGGCCATCACAAAACCCTGACCTCAATCCTATAGAGAATTTGTGGGCAGAACTGAAAAAGCGTGTGCAATCAAGGAGGCCTACAAACCTGACTCAGTTACACCAGCTCTGTCAGGGGGAATGGGCCAAAATTCACCGAACTTATTGTGGGAAGCTTGTGGAAGGCTCCCCAAAACGTTTGACCCAAGTTAAACAATTTAAAGGCAATGCTACCAAATACTAAATAAGTGTATGTAAACTTCTTACCCACTGAGAATGTCATGAATGAAACAAAAGCTTAATAAATCATTCTCTCTACAATTATTCTGTAATTTCATATTCTTAAAATAAAGTGGTGATCCTAACTGACCTAAGACAGGGACTTTTTACTATGATTAAATGTCAGGAATTGTGATAGTTTAAATGTATTTGACTAAAGGGTATGTAAACTTCCGACTTCAACTGTATATGCAACTTTACCGCGTGTTCACCCAACCCCAATCTGTCAGGATCCAGATAAATCATGGAAATGTCAGCACTGATCAGCTTTTCACTTTGACTGTGGTTAATGACTGTGTCAGTGGAGGGTTTGACCAGTTGGTTCAGGATATTTTCAATTAATGAGATGTCTTAAATTAACACTTAACCAATATACAAATGGATGAGAGTTTGTATTACTTTGAATTCAGTGTACTCAAACTTGGCACAAGATACCTTTTGTATTCATGCTATAGGAAACATGACTAAACTGTGCCATGGTGTTTTAGTTTTTCTTTATTTTCTACACATTTTATTTTACTCCATCAGAAGTTTAGCTTTTTAATTATCTCACGTAGTTGCTATGGGTATTGAAGGCTGGGGTAACTAGTAACCCTCCTTGCATTAGGCTTACATTTTAGGGCGGCATACTCAACATTACTCACGGTTGCATCACCTGATTTACTGAGAATACTATACCTTTTTTACAGTGTTTCCGCAATATTCATGGAAGTAATGAAGCAATTTAACAATGACACCTTAATAAATATTGGAAACAAGGGTTATCTAAACAATAGATAGACCATAAATATCTTAGAAACCATCTCTCTTTTACTTCATAGTTTACACCAACTCAGAATTCCTGACACAAAAGCGAGCCAAATAGAGAATGTGAAAGCGGGTGAGAATGTGAAAGAGGGTGAGTGCTTGCAGCCAAATTATGTTCAGTACATTGACATCCTCTGTTATAGTTGGCTATGATGACTTATACACAAATCGGTTTATCCCCCTTTGCAGTTGGAGAAAAGTCACCACCAACTCTCCAACTGTGGTGACATAGGAGATCAAGGGGAAAACTACGTTCAGGCTCACTTAGAAACACTGCATACAGTGCCTTCAGAAAGTATTCACACCCCTTGACTTTTTCCTCCACATTTTGTTGTGTTTACAGAATTAATTTAAAACAGATTAAATTGAGATGTTTTGTCACTGGCTACACACAATGTCAAAGTGGAATTATGTTTCTCAAACTTGACAAATTAATAAAAAACGAAAAGCTGAAGTGTCTTGAGTCAATAAGTATTCAACCCCTTTGTTATGGCAAGCCTAAATTTTCAGGAGTAAAAATGTGCTTAACAAGTCACAAAAGTTTGCATGGACTTACTCTGTGTGCAATAGTGTTTAACATGATTGTTGAATGACTGACTACCTCATCTCAGTACCCCACATACAATTTTCTGTAACGTCCCTCAGTCGAGCAGGGAAAGGCACCTACAGTATTGGTAGATGGGTAAAACATTTAAAAAGCAGACATTAAATATCCCCTTGAGCATGAAGCTATTAATTATACAGTGCCTTGCGAAAGTATTCGGCCCCCTTGAACTTTGCGACCTTTTGCCACATTTCAGGCTTCAAACATAAAGATATAAAACAACAAGTGGAACACAATCATGAAGTGGAACGACATTTATTGGATATTTCAAACTTTAACAAATCAAAAACTGAAAAATTGGGCGTGCAAAATTATTCAGCCCCCTTAAGTTAATACTTTGTAGCGCCACCTTTTACTGCGATTACAGCTGTAAGTCGCTTGGGGTATGTCTCTATCAGTTTTGCACATCAAGAGACTGAAATGTTTTCCCATTCCTCCTTGCAAAACAGCTCGAGCTCAGTGAGGTTGGATGGAGAGCATTTGTGAACAGCAGTTTTCAGTTCTTTCCACAGATTCTCAGATTCAGGTCTGGACTTTGACTTGGCCATTCTAACACCTGGATATGTTTATTTTTGAACCATTCCATTGTAGATTTTGCTTTATGTTTTGGATCATTGTCTTGTTGGAAGACAAATCTCCGTCCCAGTCTCAGGTCTTTTGCAGACTCCATCAGGTTTTCTTCCAGAATGGTCCTGTATTTGGCTCCATCCATCTTCCTATCAATTTTAACCATCTTCCCTGTCCCTGCTGAAGAAAAGCAGGCCCAAACCATGATGCTGCCACCACCATGTTTGACAGTGGGGGTGGTGTGTTCAGGGTGATGAGCTGTGTTGCTTTTACGCCAAACATAACGTTTTGCATTGTTGCCAAAAAGTTCAAATTTGGTTTCATCTGACCAGAGCACCTTCTTCCACATGTTTGGTGTGTCTCCCAGGTGGCTTGTGGCAAACTTTAAACGACACTTTTTATGGATATCTTTAAGAAATGGCTTTCTTCTTGCCACTCTTCCATAAAGGCCAGATTTGTGCAATATACGACTGATTGTTGTCCTATGGACAGAGTCTCCCACCTCAGCTGTAGATCTCTGCAGTTCATCCAGAGTGATCATGGGCCTCTTGGCTGCATCTCTGATCAGTCTTCTCCTTGTATGAACTGAAAGTTTAGAGGGACGGCCAGGTCTTGGTAGATTTGCAGTGGTCTGATACTCCTTCCATTTCAATATTATCGCTTGCACAGTGCTCCTTGGGATGTTTAAAGCTTGGGAAATCTTTTTGTATCCAAATCCGGCTTTAAACTTCTTCACAACAGTATCTCGGGCCTGCCTGGTGTGTTCCTTGTTCTTCATGATGCTCTCTGCGCTTTTAACGGACCTCTGAGACTATCACAGTGCAGGTGCATTTATACGGAGACTTGATTACACACAGGTGGATTGTATTTATCATCATTAGTCATTTAGGTCAACATTGGATCATTCAGAGATCCTCACTGAACTTCTGGAGAGAGTTTGCTGCACTGAAAGTAAAGGGGCTGAATAATTTTGCACGCCCAATTTTTCAGTTTTTGATTTGTTAAAAAAGTTTGAAATATCCAATAAATGTCGTTCCACTTCATGTTGTTGATTCTTCACAAAAAAATACAGTTTTATATCTTTATGTTTGAAGCCTGAAATGTGGCAAAAGGTCGCAAAGTTCAAGGGGGCCGAATACTTTCGCAAGGCACTGTACACCCAGTAACTACAAATATACAGGCGTCCTTCCTAACTCCGTTGCCAGAGAGGAAGGAAACCACTCAGTGATTTCACAATTTCACCATTAGCCCAATGGTGACTTTAAAACAGTTACAAAGTTTAATGGCTGTGATAGGAGAAAAACTGAGGATGGGATCAACAACATTGTAGTTACTCCAAAATACTAACCTACTTGACAGTGAAAAGAAGGAAGCATGTACAGAATACAAAATATTCCAAATCAATCAATTATATTTATTAAGCCCTTTTTACAAGAGATGTCACAAAGGGCTTATACAGAAACCCAGCTTAAAACCCCAAACAGCAAGTAATGCAGATGTAGAAGCACTTTGTGACATCCAAAACATGCATCCTGTTTGCAACCAGGCACTAACGCAATGCTGTAGAAAATGTGGCAAAGCATTAACTTTTTGACCTGAATACAAATATACGTTTAGGGGAAAATACCTCTCTCCAGTACCACTCTCAATATTTTCCAGAATAATGGTGGTTGCATCATGTTACGGGTATGCTTACAATTGTAAAGGACAGGGGAGCTTTTCAGGATAAAAAATAAGCGGAATGGAGCTAAGCACAGCCAAAAATCCTAAAGGAAATCCTGGTTCAGTCAGCTTTCCACCAGACACTGGGAGATGAATTCACCTTCAACAGAACAATAACCTAAAACACAAGGCCAAATCTACACTGGAGGTGCTTACCAAGGAGACAGTAAATATGGCCAAGTTATAGTTTTGACTTAAATCTACTTGACAATCTATGGCAAGACCTCAAAATGGTTGTCTAGTAATGATCAACAACCAATTTGACAGAGCTTGAAGAATTGAAAATAATAATAGGCACATGTTGTAAAGTGTGTAAAGCTCTTAGAGATTTACCCAGAAAGATTCACAGCTGTAATCGCTGCCAAAGATGCTTCTACAAAGTATTGACTCAGGGCGTGTGAATACTTAAATAAATTAGATATTTTGGTAAATGCTAAAATTTCCTCAAAACATGTTTTCACTTTGTCATTATGGGGTATTGTGTGTAGATGGTGAGAATCAAATCAATTTAATAAATGTTGAATTCAGGCTGTAAAAATAAAATATGGAAGGAATAAGTCAAGGGGTATGAATACTTCATAAACTGTAAAGGATGATTATCACATGTATATCGCCATCATATGATGTGATAATCATCCTTTACAGTTCTATGTTTTACTGCTACAATCAAATAGTGGCAGATACAGGTTTGATGTTGATTTGCAATGTAATTGATAGCATGTAATAAATTGAAGTTGTTGGGGACGCTTTAATAATTATTCCCCATCGTTTTATTAGTGTCCACCAGAGGACGCAACTTCCTTGGAAATAAAATGCAAAACTGATTAAAAAACTTTCGTGCGCGTGTATGCATTCAACCTCTTCAACTAGCAATGATTCGAAATGTACGTGCACCCACATCCGCGATTGAAACTGTCCGGGGGAGTGTCACTGGCTAGAAGCACTTTCTTCCTGTTTCACTTCAACGAACTTGGGAGTTATTCCTTGTAATTGTGTGAATGTCGGGGAACATTAGCTCCACTAAAGTCATCCAACCGCTAGCGAGCTACTTGCCAGCTGCTTCTAGCAGGCGCTTACGACCCCGGGCTACCTGAACCAGGTAGCTATAATGTTGATAATTTCCACTCGATAAAGACTTCCAGTTAGCAGCAGCTGGCTAGCTACTAACGTTAAGTTTGCTAGCCAGCTATTATGGGCAAAGGTTATGCGTTCGCTAGTATCTGTACAGCTCAAATGTATTGCTAACGCAAGGCAGTGAACCAAAGTGCTGACAACATCAGATGAATAGGTAACGTTACATTGATTTCGAGTCTGCTTTTTTCCGGTCTTGCTGAATATTTACTTGCGAAGATGACGGCGTGTCCATATGTACGGGCACACCCCCACCACTGTTTTGAGTGTTTTAGTTATGTGCCACGTTCTGAGTGTCGTGGCTAACGTTAACTACATATGGGTGGCTATATTGGTTTTGATTTTGGACCGTATTACTGTAACGTTATGCCTTTTATTTTGGACCTTGAGACCCTGTATTTTTTTCTGACAGTGTAATGAAAGTGTCCAGTGAACCTAACTGACTAGGTATTTGAACTGTATACGTAAAGCATATTGTAGTGTAAACTGTGACTGTTGAGACAAACTTGCTGTGTGGATTTGTGAGAAGTCTACTTCTAACTCGAAGTTCCATTACATTGCACTAGTCGTTGGTCGAAGCGTCTTCTACCTACCATGCGGGGTTTGTTAAGAGCCCCGACGCTCGGTCGGACGCTTCGCTTGCGGCACGGAAGCATAAATAACTTATCGTTCATATCAGCGAGAAAATGTTTTTAAAAAACGTTACACCTTTTTTTTTTTTTTTATATAAATGGTTAGTGTTCCCACACCGCCATATATCCGCGTTATAGCGCGTGTTTGGAAGAAAGAGGGACTACCTGTGTTTACGCATGTAATGGGATTCTCGATACCTAATAGTCACTGAAAACTACTGTCTGCAGCAACTGTGATAAAGCCGGTTAAAACAAATTAGTGTGTCTATTTTGCGTCTGTGAAATTATTTTGATGTGATATGAAAGTAATTGGGCTTAATGTCACTAGAACTGTATTGCAAATGAGAGTCAAATCAAATTGTATTTGTTTACATGCGCCAAATACAACAGGTAAGCATTTCACTGTAAGGTCTAACTTACAATCCCTTAACCAAATCTAACCATTTTTTCAGAATGGCACAAATTCCCCGATATCAGGGTACTCATGTCAACATGTTTGCTTTCAGAGCATATTTGATCCCAAATTATAAGTTTAAAGAAATAAATAAATAAAAGTAACACAGAAATAAAGAGCAGTAGTAAAATAATAATAGTGAGGCTATATACGGGGTACTGGTACAGAGTCAATGTGCGGGGTAATTGAGGTAATATGGACATGTAGGTGGAGTTATTAAAGACTAGATAATAACAGAGAGTAGCAGTGGTGTAAAGGGGGGAGGGGGGGGCAAAGCAAATAGTCTGGGTAGCCATTTGATTAGCTGTTCAGGAGTCTTATGGCTTGGGGGTAGAAGCTGTTTAGAAGCCCCCCAGTGATGTACTAGGCCGTATGCAATACCCTCTGTAGTGCCTTGCGGTCAGAGGCCAAGCAGTTGCCATACCAGGCAGTTATACAACCAGTCATATGTTCTGGATGGTGCAGCTGCAGAACCTTTTGAGGGTCTGAGGACCCATGCCAAATCTTTTCAGTCTCCTGAGGGGGAATAGGTTTGGTTGTGCCCTCTTCACGACTGTCTTGGTGTGCTTAGACCATGTTAGTTTGTTGGTGATGTGGACACCAAGGAACTTGAAGCTCTCAACCTGCTCCACTACAGCCCCATCGATGAGAATAGGGGTGTGCTCGGTCCTCCTTTTCCTGTAGTCCACAATCATCTCCTTTGTCTTGATCACGTTGAGGGAGAGGTTGTTGTCCTGGCTAGAGGTCGACCAATTAATCGTCATGGCCTATTAATTAGGGCTGATTTCAAGTTTTCAAAACAACCTATGTTGATCTATGGTGTCTGCTTGAAACATGTTGGTATTACAGACAGACAGGGAGAGGTTGAAAATGTCAGTGAAGACACTTGCCAGTTGGTCAGCGCATGCTCGGAGTACATGTCCTGATAATCTGTCTTGTCCTGCGGCCTTGTGAATGTTGACCTGTTTAAAGGTCTTATTTACATCGGCTGCGGAGGGCATGATCGCGCATTCGTCCGGCACAGCTGATGCTGTCATGCATGTTTCAGTGTTACTTGCCTCGAATCGAGAATGGAAGTAATTTAGCTCATCTGGTAGGCTTGTGTCACTGGGCAGCTCTCACCTGTGCTTCCCTTTGTAGTCTGTAATAGTTTGCAAGCCCTGCCACGGCGAGTGTCGGTGCTGATGTAGTATGATTCAATCTTAGTCCTGTATTGATGCTTTGCCAGCATTTAACATTTAGAAATGAGGTAAAACAGATTTAAGTTTCCCTGCATTAAAGTCCCCGGCCACTAGAAGCGCCTCCTCTGGATGAGCATTTTCCTGTTTGCTTATGGCGGTGTACAGCTCATTGAGTGAGTCTTAGTGCCAGCATCGGTCTGTGATGGTATGTAGATAGCTACGGAAAATACAGATGAAAACTCTCTAGGTAGATAGTGTGGTCTACTGCTTATCATGAGATACTCTAACTCAGGCGAGCAAAACCTTGAGACTTCCTTAGATATTGTGCACCAGCTGTTGTTTATAAATATACATAGACCTCCTGCCCTTGTCTTACTAGAGGCTGCTGTTCTATCCTGCCAATACAGTGTAAAACCCCACAGCTGTATGTTATTCATGTCGTCGTTCAGCCAAACATAAGATATTACAGTAATTGATTTTTAGTTTCCAATGATTGCACGTTGGCCAATAGAACGGATGCTAGTGGGGGTTTACTCGCTCGCCTACGAATTCTCAGAAGGCAGCCTGACCTTCACCCCCTTTTTCTCTGTCTTCTCTTCACGCAAATGACTGGGATTTGGGCCTGTTCCCCGGAAAGCAGTTTATCCTTCATGTCGGACTCATTAAAACCTGTTTTGACTAGGGGGCAGTATTTTAATTTTTTGGGAAAAAAACGTTCCCGTAGTAAACGGGATATTTTGTCAGGACAAGATGCTAGAATATGCATATAATTGACAGCTTAGGATAGCTACATTGCGCAAGTGGTCAAAATTCTCGCGTAAAATAAAGAGGTAGCCACTGAAAAAATAATTGTCCTGATGGATATATTATTGAATCATTTGAAAAACACCTTGAGGATTGATTATAAACAACGTTTGCCAGTGGAGCTAATTTGGAATATTTTTCGCCGTTTTCATTCCGGGCGATTTCTCAGAACAAACGGAGCTATTTCGCCTACAAAAATAATATTTTTGGGAAAAAGGAACAACTGGGACTGTAGCTCATCAAAGGTAAACAATTTAATTTGATTGTTTTTCTGAATATTGTCTTAGCCTAGTTAAGGTCCATCTTGGGCTACCCTGACCTACGCCTCAGAAAAAACATATAAATCCTATCGTAAATTCATGAGAGATTGAGGGTGTTGCCAAAGCCTAGTTAGTAGACCTCACCTTACATGCTGTATGGGTCTGTATGTGTTTATAAAGTGTCTTAGAGTAGGAGTGCTGATCTAGGATCTGTTTGACCTTTTAGATCATAATGAATATTGTAAAACAGGTTGTTTGCGTCCTGAATGCTGATTGGCTGAAAGCCATGGTATATCAGACCTGATTGGCTGAAAGCCATGGTATATCAGACCGTATACTACGTGTATGACAACAAATTACTTTTAACTGTTCTAATTACGTTGCTATCTAGTTGATAATAGCAGTACGGCACCTCTGGGGTTTGTGGTATTTGGCCAATATACCACGGCTAATTGCTGTATCCAGGCACACTGTGTTGCAGCGTGCCTAATAACAGCTCTTAGCTGTGGTATATTGGGCATATATCACACTTCCTCTGGCCTTATTGCTTAAATATTGCATGGACAGTGGGACCTGATCCCAGATCAGCACTCCTGCTGAACGCCAAGGTAACTTGTCTAAATGACTATCGCCCCGAAGCACTCACAACTGTTGCAATGAAATGCTTTGAAAGGCTGGTCATGGCTCACATCAACACCTTTATCCCAGACCCTCTACACCCTCTCCCAATTTGCGTACCGCCCCAACAGATCCACAGATGATGCAATCTCTATTGCACGCCACACTGCCCTATCCCACCTGGACAAGAGGAACAACTATGTGAGAATGCTGTTCATTGACTACAGCTCAGCATTCAACACCGTAGTGCCCTCCAAGCTCATCACTAACATAAGTACCCTGGGACTGAACACCTCCCTCTGCAACTGGAGACTTCCACACGATGGTGGCAGGCCTGATCATTGATGACGATGTCAGCCTTAAGGGAGGAGGTCAGAGACACTGCCAGGACAACAACCTCTCCCTCGATGTCAGCAAGACCAAGGAGCTGATTGTGGACTACAGGAAACGGAGGGCCGAGCACGCCCCCATTCAGATCGACTGGGCTGTAGTGTCCACATTACTAAGGATCTATCTTGGTCCACACACACCAACCACAGTTGTGAAGAGGGAACTACAATGCCCCCTCCCCAGGAGGCTGAAAAGATTTGGCATGGGCCCTCAGATCCTCAAAGTTTTACAGCTGCGCTATTGAGTGCATCTTGACTGGCTGCATCACCACTTGGTATGGCTACTGCTTGGCATCTGACCGCAAGGCTCTACAGAGGCTAGTGCGTATGGCCCAGTACATCACGGGCCAGGCTCCCTGCCATCCAGGATCTCTATCCAGGCAATGTCAAAGGAAGTCCCCAAAAAATTGTCAGACTCCAGCCACCCTAGTCATAGACTATTCGCTCTGCTATTGCATGGAAAGTCTGGAACCTAAGGGACCCTAAACAACTTCTACCCCCAAGCCATAAAACTGCTAAACAGTTAGTTAAATAGTTAAACAACTAGCTACCCGGATTATCGACATTATCTGTCACTTTATTCCTAGTTATATGTACATATCTACCTCAATTACCTCATACCCATGCACATTGACTCGGTACAGGTACCCCATGTATATAGCCAAGTTATCGTTACTCATTGTGTATTTATTATTACATGTTTTACTTTTCTATTATTTCTCCATTTTTTTCTCTCTGTTGTTTGTAGGGCCCGTGAGTAAGCATTTCACTGGTAGTCGACACCTGTTGTTTACGAGGCATGTGACAAATAACATTTTATGGGCCCTGGAGTGGAGACTACAGTTTGGCTTCCTTTGTTCATGTTTGGGAGATAGGATGTCACTCCATCAAGAACAGTGTTGCCAGCCTGTGCTCCTGCAGCTCTGACTGCGAACAAGCTCTGAATTAATGATGGGAGCCCTACTTCTGGTAGCCAAATTCAGCTGCCTGGTCTCCTTACTGACAAAAGTTTGAGGCCACCGCCATTCACTGCACATCTCTCATTTAAATTACAATTCCAGTTTCATTGATTGAGCCCTATACGACGTTGGGCGTCTTAGCTATTCAAAACCTCTACACTCCTTATTCTTTTCTTTTTCGCCCCAAAACTCTTTAGTCTGGTCTGTCTTCCCTAACCCACTCTAAACATCTTAACGCTTTGTGTGTGTGTGTGTGTGTGTGTGTGTCCAGGTGGGGAGCCCATCTAAGAGTCGTTGTGTTTCCAGGTGTGGAGCATGTGGGCGTCCTGCTGTAACTGGTTATGTTTGGACACTGCCACGGTGGAGGAGAGCAACAGCCGCACGCGTCACCAGGCCTATACTAACTCAGGCTACAGCAACTACCCGTCGCCCCCACTCCCGGACCACACGTGCAAAGCCTGCGGAAGCCGCTTCGTCACCCTAGCCAGAAAGGTACCTAAAACCCTCTTAGCCCACCCTTTCCCAAATCCGGACTTTGAGATCTATAGCACTGCAGGTTTTTCATCCTCTGTAATCAGTGGTTGATTCAGACCTGGCCAATTAGAAATTGATCAACATTGATTAAAGGGATTTTGCAAGATTCTGGCAATTTATACTTACCAAGAGTCAGGTGAACGCATTGATAGCATTTGTATGTCTCTCTGTCCAGTATGAATGAAGTTAGAGGTAGTTTTGTGAGCCCATACTAACTAGCGTTAGCACAATGACTAGAAGTCTACTGGAATAGATAGCTTGCAGAGAAAAGAGAACCAGCAATACGCCAGACCTCAAGGCTTGACTCTTGAGTATCCAGCTCTTAGATTTTCCCACAACTTTCAATACCTCTATTATCTGGTGGATGCATGAAAAGGGTGAAACTAATGCAATGGTTATGTACTTTTCTGTACCTGAACCGCCCTCAAGGCAAGATTTGAACAAGAAGAGCATGTATGCTTCTTGGTCTTCAATATCTAGGCGTCGTGTATTTGGCATCATTGAAAGTGAAGACTTATTTTATCAAATCAATTATTAGTACATGATTAAAACGAATCATGTAAATGTAATTAACTAGGAAGTCGGGGCACCAAGGAAAATCTTCAGATTACAAAGTTATAATTTTCCTAATATAACTCTTCAGATATTTCAATATCTGATCAATTAGTCTTCTTATTAATGAATTATTATTTACCTCACGTCCGTCTCATTTCAAACATCGTAAATTGTTTGTTATCTGCACGAACCCAGCCTTTACTATAAATCATCCATATACCATTTGGCTTAATCATTTATTTACTAACTAACTAAATAATCACAGAAATGCATAAGCAAACAAACATTAGATCTGTTACTAACAAATGATAGGGAAGATTCCCTAGTGGGCCAAGCCGATATGATGGCTTGGTGGACAAAGGGAATTGGGTGTGGAAGCGGAAAAGACCAGAGGGATCATTACACACAGTACTAATATAATTATATTAGTTGAAATGCTAATCCTTTGCACATGAACGCTCACTCATTTGGGAATAACTGCAATCAATTATATATATTTACACCCATGTGTTGTGATCTTTTCTGTTGGAATCCGGTCCGTCTGCCGGACAAGTCAGTTCATCCTTGTCTCTTTCTCTCTCTCAGCTTTCCTGAAGATCAGTCTTTCATGGTTAGAATGGATACTTCAGAGTACCATTCAGAAATGTTCTCATAGCATAGATGTTTCGGCAGTTGTCTGTCTTTGCATCCCAGGTTGACGTAATTTCTGGCTGCAGACTAGTAATTAGTATCTAAGATTTGCTCTTATTCTGTAGGGATCGATAGTCTCAGAGTTGAACCATTTCCAGCTGTGTAGCCAATGCTCCACGTAGTATGGTTAGGAATTCAATAACTATTCGCAATCACAGCTCACGCTGTGGGTTTGCTTAGTCTAAATTCAAACTTGTGCCACCTCAGTTTCCACCGAGGTACGCGTGGTCCCAACTATTCGCAATCACAGCTCACACTGTGGATTTCCTCAGTCTTAAGAGGATTTTCTTAGGATGCCTGATCATGTCGGCTGATCATGTCGCCTGATCATGTCTGTGCTCATGGGGGCGGGCCAATGACTTAGTTAAACTTTAAAGGGAATACAATTCTCTCACATTCAAGGTTTAACATCACATTACATAATTTCATAAATAGTTTCATCTTTACTCATTCATTTTATACAATTAATTAAATGCAAACCCCATAATTGAGAAATGTACACATTCAGAGATATAGTTATGTGTGTTTCCTGTCCTCTGAGGTCACCAAATGAAAAACACTTATCATACACATCCTTTAAGTGTCTACGGACCATTCCCACCTTCTCACAAGTGGACATTTTGTTTCATTTTCCCATTTTGGGGATTTAGGAGTTCGGCCACGTGAAATCGTTTGTTCACTCTGTGGTCTCTCTCCATACTGCATGGCCAAGGGGAGAGAGTCTCCTCCAGGAATTTACGACCTGAGATAACAGGACCTGGGTGTAGGAGAGAGGGGGAAGCAAAAATCTATACCCAAAAAGGGCCACGTCATGACAGGCATTACGTTGTCAGTGTCAGGTCGGAGCATAATCTGGGACAAATAATAAAAGGAACTCTTCTTGTCCAGTAATGTACTGGTTTGTGAAAGTTGAATTGTTACGGCCAGGGAGGGAAAATAAGCTAGCAGACACATGATTGACAGTCATTGTGTGTCGGTCTCCTCTCCCCCGCAGCATGTCTGCATGGACTGCAAGAATAACTACTGCGGCAGGTGTTCGGCCCAGCTTGAGCCCCGTCCTCGCCTTTGCCACACCTGCCAGCGGTTCCACGGCACACTTTTCGATCGCACCGAGCTGATGAAGCTCAAGGTGAAGGACCTGCGCGACTACCTCCACCTGCACGAGGTCTCAACGCAGATGTGCCGTGAGAAAGAGGAACTTGTGGAGCTGGTCCTGGGACAGCAGACACAGTCACTCTCTGGCCCAATCGTAAACCCTCTGACCCAAACCGCCACCCAGCATGAGACAACTCCTCCTCCAGCACATCCCACCACCACCACACCCTCTACACACCCCGAATCCACCTCCACAGACCATGCCCCTTCACAGCTGCCACCCACTCAGGAGGACAGTCAGGTGAGGCCCGAACCCAGGAGAACCCGCCATACCACCCCTTACTCCTGTTTCTGTCAACCATTAATTTACAGTTTTGTCCATAACCTCACCTTTTGTGTTGCGTAGCAATAGCTTGAGAATGGATAACTAACCTTCGGTGTGGCTTCTCCTAGTTAGAGTATGGCTAACTCTAGCTCGCTAATGTAGTGTTTTTGGGTGTGTGGTGGGTTTCTGCTCGTAGACCGTGTCTGTGTTGGTGTCCTCGGGTCTTGAGGAGCCACTGGACACTGAGGGAGATACAGAGCTGCAGGGAGAGCAAGAGCTGCAGGTACTACAGACTGACCCTGATCTTGAAAGCGTTGCCATTGTTAGGGCCAGGAGTTGTTCCTGGTTGGGTCACATGGTGAAGAAAAACTCTTGGCCCTAGCCATGGTACGACTATAGCAGCGATGGGCTTCCTCTCATTAGTTCTGGGCCTGTATTCATAAAGCATCTCAGTGTAGGAGTGCTGATCTAGGATCAGCTCCCCCCTGATTCATTAGTCTAAAATACAAAACAATAGCTGATTTTTAGATCAGCACTTGATTTTATTTGATGTTAAAATGCATACAAATGTTACACCAAGCAACAGATACATATACCAAAATAGCTGAGTCTTGTTTCCATTATGGTCCTCTATTGGTAGGCAAGGGCTGCAGGACAAAAAAAGTGACATGGGCACTGCCATAGATTCATTCGATCATAGTGTCCAAATATTTAAATGTTTACAAAAGAGCAAATATACACTAATAATTATCCACTAGCGCATAGGGGTTTACACTTGGCTCTCAACATTAACCATGCCTTGTAGAAGTGTTTGAATCTAAGACTGGTGGTCCCTTTATCTAGAAATGTGTCTTTTGTGGTCAGAAATGTGATTTTCTGGTTGACCTAGTCAATTACTTTCTGCCCTATGCTTACCTCTGTCAGGAATCTCGCCACTTCACAACCTAAGTATTTCACACTTCTTGGCTCCTACTCTGAGACACTTCATGAATACAGGTCCTGAGCTCAGGTGGGTCTCAGAACCTGCTTAGGTTGCTAGATAGTTTTTTGTTGTTGTTAGGTGCGCCCTACACAGAATGAGAGCAAACTTTATGTGGAACAGGCCTATGACATGTACCAGATTTGACCTCCATTGATGCAAGAGGTGTTTTAACTATGATGGCCATAACCTGCTTTGGCAGGAAGTTCTTAAGGCTAGCCTTCTGAGAAAAGGTAACGTTTTTTTACTACGACTTATGTTAAATATTAACTAAATTAAGCAAGTTGACCTTTTTTAGCAAATCTGCACATTTCACATTTTCTTATGTTACAGCCTTATTCTAAAATGTATTAAATTATATATTTTTTCCTCATCAATCTACACACAATACCCCATAATGACAATGTGAAAACAGTTTTTTTTAAATGTTTGCAAATGTATTAAAAAAATAAAAACACATACCGTATTTACTTAAGTATTCATTCCTTTACTAAAAGACTCAAAACTGAGCTCAAGTCCATCCTGTTTCCATTGATCATCCTTGAGATGTTTCTACAACTTGATTGGAGTTCACCTGTGGTAAATTAAATATATTGGACATGATTTTGGAAAGGCACACACCTGTCTATGCAAGGTCCCAAAGTTGACAGTGCATGTCAGATCGAAAACCAAACTGAGCAATCAAGGGAGAAGGGCCTTGGTCAGGGAGGTGATGGTCACTCTGACAGAGCTCCACAGTTCCTTCCAGAAGGACAACCATCTCTGCAGAACTCCACCAATCAGGCCTTTATGGTAGAGTGGCCAGACAGAAGCCACTCCACAGTAAAAGGCACATTACAGCCCACTTGGAGTTTGCCAAAAGGCACCTAAAGAATCTCAGACCATGACAAACAAGATTCTCTGGTCTGATGAAAGCAAGATTGAATTCTTTGACCTGAATACCAAGCGTCACGTCTGGAGGAAACCTGGCACTACGGTGAAGCATGGTTATGGCAGCATCATGCTGTGGGGATGTTTTTCAGCGATAGGGACTGGGTGACTAGTCAGGATTGAGGGAAAGATGAACAGAGCAAAGTACAGAGAGATCCTTGATGAAAATCTACTCCAGTGTGCTCAGAACCTCAGAATGGGGGCGACGGTTCACCCTCCCAACAGGACAATGATCCTAAGCACACAGCCAAGACAACGCAGGAATGGCTTCGGGACAAGTCTCTAAATGTCCTTGAGTGGCCCAGCCAGAGCCAATAAGACTTGAGGCTGTAATCACTGCCAAAGGTGCTTCTACAAAGTACTGAGTAAAGGGTCTGAATACTTGTGATGTTTGCGTTTTTTATATATATTTTTTTATATATATACATTTGCAAAAACTTCTAAAACCCTCTTTTTGCTTTGTCATCATTGGGTATTGTGTGTAGATTGATGAGGGGGAAAAAAATATTTTAATCCATTTTAGAATAAGGCTATAACGAAATGTGGAAGAAGTCGAGGGGCTTTTTCCAAATGCTGAATGCACTGTATATCTATTTTTCAATGATTGGTTGAAAAATACAATTATCAATATAAAAAAAGTATTCCTTGTGACTATCCAGGATAATAAAGGAAAAGGAGCATTCAGTATCTACATAGATTTGAGTTTATTTTTGAGTCAAACTGGCTTACTTTTTGGCGTAGAAGCCTACTCAATATACCTAGTTTAATCATACTGTAGGACATACGGCTGGCTAGTGACTGTTTTAGACCTTCCAGTGCCTTTGTGCTCAGACAGAGTCCCATTGTAAAGCCGTGTGTTATTGTTTGATGGCTGGCTGCCCATGTCTGCATGGTGTGTCCCATTATTCACCTGTCTGTCAGAATGTTCCCCTTGTAGTTGAGCAGTAATATATTCCTATCCCCACTGATGGATATCAGCTTTGGCATGTAATGTGGCGTGTTGTCATTCCCTGCACTGTCTGTGAAAGCCCCATGTGACTGACACGGTTCCTCTTAATACAGTTTGGGTTGGGATAGCTAAACAAGATAGTTAGTGTTGTCACACGATGACACTAGTTGTTGACCTAGAGATAGATCTCAAAGAACCATAATCAATCTTGTGCTATAGGTTCTAGCCCTGTATTCATAAAGCGTCTCAGAGCAGGAGTGCTGATCTAGGATCAGTTTCACCCATCAATGTAATCTTATTCATGAGGTTCTAAAGGGGCAAAACTGGGGCCTCCTGAGTGGTGCAGCGGTCTAAGGCACTGCATCGCAGTGTTTGAGGCATCACTGATCCCGAACTGTCTCGCAGCTGGCCGCGTCCTGGAGACACATGAGGCGGCGCAAAATTGGCCCAGCGTTGTCCAGGTTAGGTGAGGGTTTGGCAGGCCAGGATGTCCTTGTGCTATCGCGCTGTAGCGACTCTTGTGGTGGGCCAGGCGCATGCATGCTGACACGGTCGCCAGTTTTACGGTGTTTCCTCCGACACATTGGTGCGGCCGGCTTCCGGATTAAGCAAGCAGTGTGTCAAGAAGCAGTGCGGCTTGGCAGGGTCGTGTTTCAGAGGACGCACGGCTCTCGACCTTCGCCTCTCACGAGTAAATGCTGGAGTTGCAGCGATGGGAGAAGACTACAAATTTTGATATCATGAAAAAGGGGTAAAAGGCTAAACTGATACTAGATCAGCACTTTGTGAATATGGGCCCTATTGCCAGTTAGTGGATCCCTTTAATCAATCATTCTGACATTCATACATGATGGCTGTCAATGTGATGTGATTGTTCACGATTTTTGTCTGACCTTAGAAAATCAGGAATAGCCTACCATTTGTGTCATTCCGTTCTGTAACCTTTTTCACCAGATATTCTGTTATACCAATCATCAAGTACTGGGGCCCGTTCAGGCGTGTGCAACGTACTGAACATTGCTGTTAAAATGTCATTGAGCTGACTTGATACCATACTCTTAGATGCACGTGTTAGTTATAGATCAATGCATGTCTGTTTTACAGGTACTTAACACAATGTATCTGAACGTTCCACAACATTTTTCCCTATTGAACGCAACCTTGATTTGTTGTGCTGTTGCTCAGTCCTCAGACACAGAGGAGGTGCTGGTGCCAGGCCGCAGGGCGTCGCTGTCCGACCTGGCCGTGGCAGAGGACATCGAGGCCCTCAGCGTCTGGCAGCTCAAGGAGATCCTGGCCCGTAACTTTGTCAACTACAAGGGCTGCTGCGAAAAGTGGGAGCTAATGGAGAGGGTCACCCGCCTCTACCACGACCAGAAGGACCTCCAGAATCATCTGGGTAAAGGAGGTTTTACCTGCAATATTTGTGATAAATGGTTGTTTTCATTACCGGCATCATAGTTGAACTGGGAATCAAACAGGACGTAACTTGGAGGGATCTAGTACGAAACAGAGAGGAATATACCTGAATTTGTCCAATAAATAACTCTTGTTTTTGTTGAAGAAAAACAATTATGTTGGAAAACGGTTTGCACTAATAAATACACCCCAGATAGTAACTTGTTCTGGATAAGTGTCTGCTAAATTACTCAAATGTAAAGGAGGCACCTATTTGGACTGTTTTCACTTAGCTAGGTTGAAGCCAATTGAATCCTGTGAGATATTTTACACCTGTATGACCACCAACACTTGCCCAATCGATTAGTGAATAACACCTACTGTATGTCTGAACGGCCCATTGGGCAGGATCCTGTGTCTCTAGTGTGAGACAGCTTAATGTACAAGTAGACCCCCTGGACAGGAGGCTAGTGTATCGCTAGGCCTTAACCCAAATACTTCTCCCAAATGCTGAGTGCCAAGCAGAGAGACATCGGGTCAATTTTATAGCCTATGACTCGGGCGGGGATTGAACCTTCCAATCTCAGGGCGGACACTCTAACCACAAGGCAACTGAGCTGGTTATGAATTTGTGGATATGGTAGAGGTATACCTTCTAAGTCAGCAAACATCTTGGCCACTCAGATAAACCTGATAATTAAAGTTAAACAACTCAAAAGTTGTTTTTGAGAAACTTACCCCAACCAGCGATTCACTTCCTCACCCTCGCTGTGCAGTACTAGGGGCTCTGAAAAACATGAACAAATGTTCCAATAACACCCAAATACGTCCTTTTAGAAACAGCAACGCGGTCAGTATAGTGATGCAGGTCATTAGATGTCCGTTTTGTGTGACTCAAGCTGTTTCCCCTATCCATCTGTTCCATTTTCCGTGTAGCTTGCTGCTAGAATAGACAGAGAGGTATCACTCGAGTCGCAAATGGAATATAGCATTGCAGATAATGTTCGTAATGACACAATTTTATGTGTACAACATCTAAAGACTTGCATCATTATACTGAGAGATTTTCAGTTTCTAAAAGGACGTATTTGGGTGTTTCTGGAGCTTTTGTTTGTTTTCAGAGCCCCTGTACTGCACAACGAGGATGAAGAAGGGATTTTCTGGTTGGGGTAAGTATAAAAAATGAGTGTCTGGGCCCTTCTATAAAATGCCTTTTGCTTTAAAAATAGAGATTGTCCTCTAAATTTAAACAATGTACTCAAACAAGGGAATATGGTGAGACCCTATTACAATTCAATAATGGAGGTCTGGTATGAGACTGCGTTTGGGGATGTCACATAAGACATTCAGTACATACAGTCCCTGCCACAGTGAATGAATGTCAATAACAGTTGCTGAATCCCTAACCAGTGTCTTCCCTTAGTCCTCGATTTGCTCGTTCACGCACGCCTCCGCCATATTCACAGGTGTCCCAAAACTGAGGGAAAATTTACGGGGTAGGGGCTAATTATATTACATATATAATTATTAGACCCTCCGATACCCACTTCAACCGAGGCAGCACACTGCAGGCACCATGGCGAAGTGCTATCCCAACCCGCACAGCAATATATTTGAGGTTTGAGGCGTCTAATGATATGGCTAATGATATGTCTGATTTCAAGGCTTGACACATGCAACAAATGAAATACCTCTCGAATGAAATGTTTTACTGTTACTAAGGTTCACATCTAGTAAAACAACTGGTAATTTCTTAATTTTAATATCTTGCTTATTACATTTTTAAAATTGAATTGCATCATTCAAGGACATTTTTAACATGCTTTTTTTCCTTTTTCCCCTCCAGTTTCAAGTACAAACGACGGCACAGGTGAGTTTCTTTTCTCTCCGTGCTTCATGCAATACAAAGCTCCCCAATGATCAGCTATAGGTATTATAGCTCTCTCTGGTTAAGCTAATATTTAATGAGGTGTGTGTGTGTAATGGTGTTTTGTCCCTTGTTTCTTTCTCCCAGACCCCAGCGGTACCCCTGGCCAGGAGGAGAACCTGTGTAAGATCTGCATGGACTCTCCCATTGACTGTGTCCTGCTGGAGTGTGGCCACATGGTCACCTGCACCAAGTGTGGCAAGCGGATGAACGAGTGCCCCGTCTGCAGGCAGTATGTGGTGCGGGCCGTTCACGTCTTTAGATCCTGAGACCCAAGCCTTGGGAACCCCACCCCCACCTCCTGTAAAAAACAAGGGACTTCCTTCTTGTGGCCTTACCACCCATAGACTAGACGAGGGGTATTAAACTCTTACCCTATGGGGTCCGGAGCCAGCTGGTTTTCTGTTCTACCTGATACTTAATTGCACCTACCTGGTGTAAAAGGTCTAAATCAGTCTGAGATTTAGAGGGGAACCATTTAAAACAGCAGTGGAACTGGCTTTGAGATCCAGAGGTGAGTTTAAGGGGACTAGACTAACCACCTCTCCCTCCAGATCTCCACTGCTCAGATGGTCCTTGAGACCCTGAGTAGTGGTTCCTCCTGTTGGAGGGACGAACAGGTGAGGTGAACCTCATTATCCCTTTGATAAACCACACAAACCGAATGACTGGACATGGGCACTTCCTACTGTTATTGACTGGACTTCTATAGCTCATATCTCCAAGCTGATAAGGATTTGTCTTATTATTAGAATAAGAGAGCGCCTGTATTAAACAGGCAATACCATATTTATTTATTTTTCTTTTGGAGACCTGCATATAAACACAAAAATTCCAAAGATTTTGCCGAGTTATAGTTCATATAAAGAAATTGGTCTACTGAAATAAATTCATTGGGCCCTAAACCATAGATTTCAAATTACTGGAAAGGGGCGCCGCCATGGGTTGGCATAGGCCCACCCGATGGAGAGCAAGGCCCAGCCAATCAGAATGAGTTTGTCCCCACAAAGGGCTTTATTACAGACAGAAATACTCCTAAAATGTTAGTGGCCTTTTATTGTCCCCAGCACAAGGTGCGCCTGTGTATTGATCATGCTGTATAATCAGCTTCTTGATATGCCACACCTGTCAGGTGGATGGATTAGTTTGAAAAAGGCAAAAATGCTCACCCTCAGGGATGTAAACAAATTTATGCACACACTTTGAGAGAACATTTCTGGGATCTTTTAATCAGCTCATGAAACATGGGACCAATACGAAACATGTTGCGCTTATATTTTTGTTCAGTGTATATATAAGCCCCAAGTGCTCTTAATAATGGATTAGATTGATGTAACTGTTAAGAGTTGAACCCCAGTAAAAGGGAAAGCATTTACATTAGTGGTTGAGCTGAGAACACATCCATAGGATTTCCTTATGTGTCTTGTCGTTACTCTGCGCTTAGCAAAGCAGGAACCCCCTGTGGTGGTATAGTGTAAAAGCCAACCCATAGACACTGCATACATTGTTTATCAATGAAGCAAAGCCGGCAGATGTTCACTGAATCCCTCTGCTGTAGAATCTGGTGGACACGCAGTTTTAGTGCCTACGTTTTAGCCTGGTCCCAGATCTGTTTGTGCTGTATAGCCAACTCCTATGGTTATTGTCACGTCAAACCGAGAGTTCCCTGAAGGAGAGGCCCTTTTCCCACTGCAAACGGCACTATCTGCCATACTTTGTAGAAAGACACTACGGGGGCCGTACACCAACTCCTCACCACAAGGAGAGATGACCGCGAAGGTGACGAGGGACAGAGAGGTCCTGACCAGCGCAACAAACCACAAAGGCAGAACTACTACCAGAGGCTTCCGACCAAGGGTTTTGCATGACATCGACCATAGGATTTGGTTATACAGCACAAACCGATCTGGGGACCAGGCTACTTATGCTGACAGTGGAAGAGAATGTGGGTCAGTGGTCCTTCACTATTCCAACTATATACAAGTGCTTTATCCTTCCAATACTCAACTGCTCATTGTATTTTTCAGCATCAACATTGACCAAAGGCCTTTACACTTGCTATTGTATTTGTATTTTTTTTAATAAACCAAAATAAACAATGTCAGAATAGCCTGGTGTTCAGCTAAATCTAGTCGTGCATAAGCATATAATTCACTAGTTGTGCACTATATGCATTGTCATGACACACATACATAAAAGATGAGTTGTCGAAAGCACAAGCAGATCTTTGGCATTGCCCAAGATGAAAGTTAAAACTCTTAAAGACATATCATCCGTTTGGCTAGCCAAGTACCTTAACTCCACAATGAGACTATCGTTTTTTAAACTAACCTCCGACTCTTTCGAGTTGCTATGAGGTCGATAATTTTTAAAATCATTAAACCCTTACCGTGTACCTATGTTTGTCCTCTGTTGCATGCCTTTCATGGTTTGCTGAATACTTTTTAATAAAACCAAATACAACAACTGACTGTTTCCTTTTTGAGATTCAATTGGCACATGCGTCATCACGCTGAGTTGCCATCTTAGAGCAACAGCAATGTGGAAACAGTCGGTGGTTGAATTTGATTAACGTTTTATAAAAAATGTACACAAAGGGATTTACACAAAGGCATGTAACAACAGACAAACATGTACATGGTAAGAGGTTAAATAATTTTAAAAAAATTGAAGTATCAACTGCATAGTAGGAGGTTCATTTAAACTAGTCTGCGCTCAACTGGATGAAATCATTGTGGAGTTTAGGAATTTGGCAACCTTTTGGCATGAGTCTAAAGGCTCAACAATGGCGAAAGTATCTTGAACAATCCATTGTCCATTATCAGCTATAGGTAGTATAACTCTCCGATTAATGACAGGTAGTTGAGTGTTTTTGCATACTCCGGTGCTAAACCTCCAGTCCCTCCCATCCCAGCTGAACATAATGAAAGATTGTTTGACTCTTAATAAGTGGCCTTCAAAAACCAGCACCTTTACTCATGACAGTGAGCACACACTACTTTAGAAAATAATGCAGCTTTGTGAAATCGTGTGCTTGCTCGGTTAGATGGAAAATGTGTATTGTCGAGATGATAGAGCTGTGTACATTGCACTAAGCTACATTTAAAAAATGTAGCTTTGTATTGAATAAGTAAGGAGTCTGGAATTGAGATGGCGCCCTTGTGTCCCAAATTCTACCCTATCCCCCATATAGTGCACTATATAGGGGATAGGGTGGAATTGAGATGGCGCCCTTGTGTCCCAAATTCTACCCTATCCCCCATATAGTGCACTATATAGGGGATAGGGTGCCATTTGGGACACCTGCATTGTATGATGAAAGGAAGTGTACTTGACGTATTTTTCTTTCTGATAAATGAGGCGTTTTAATATATATTTACTTGACCATTGTTAGATTTTTAGGTTTCGATTATATTTCTAGCGACTGAGAAATAAAGAATTTATAAATACCATTGAAATTATGGACCTTGAATTTACCAATGTGACTGTTGTCTTTATTTTCCACCAGATCACTTAACAGCATTTTAGCCAAACAGTCTATTTTCTAAACTGCTTAGATACATCTCTGAAAGACTCTTAAGTATAAAAACTACCTAATACGTTTGTGTGCATTATTCTGACATTTTTGCTGATAAAAACATTTCCACATTGTCTTCATGTGAGGCCTATTATTTATCCAGAGAGTTTCACAGTAGATTCAATTATGAATAGTGGTAACTGGTTTATCCAGTCTGATGGCTAGGGGTGTGGTGTGCGCATGCTAGGTAAGATGGAATCCCAGGAATTCACCTCACTTAAAGGGAAGATCTCAAATTCCTATAATGATCTTGACTATAATGTAGTGCTCTTTGAGAGGGTGGAGCAGGTTGCTGGATGCCCCATAAGCAGTCCATCAGGTATTTCAATGGACTTGACTTGGATAAGTTATTTAGTCCCAGTGTTTCACAGTTTGAACTATGCTTTTTTTCTGGGAATGCATTCAAACTTAGATTTAGCGTTTTTATATTTGAATATACAATTGATTATTACAGATCTCAAGTACGTCATGCACATTATTATGCCCCTCAAGGACATGCCAGAGTAACCATACATCATTTAAAGTACTTGTATTTTGTTTGATTTGACAGACAGCGACTGGTTTCATTTTCACTCATTCAAACAGTATATGCATTTTCAACACAAAATGTAACACTCAATTTGGTCTTAACGACAAATAATTTTGTGGACAGAGGGACAAATACTAAACTTTCAATTTGCAATGAATGCAAGGTTACAGTGAGTGAACCACATCCTGGTACATTGAGGGAATTTTAGACTGTAGTCCCACTTTATGGTATCAATGATTTACATTTTAGTCATTTGGCATCAGGCTTATCCAGCATATCCTTACTAACAGTTAGTGCATTCATCTTAAGGTAGCTAGGTGAGAGAACCACATATCACAATCATAGTAAGTAAAGCTTTTCCTCAGCAAAGTCAGTGCCAGTAAGACAAAACAAGTATGACTAAGTGCAGGAAAGGCAAGGGTGTAAGTGTTTTTGTTTGTTTTTTTGGGAGGGGAGGTGCTTTAGGATCCCCATTATTTTATTAGGATCTCCATTAGCTGATGCCAATGGCGACAGCTAGACTTACTGTGATCCGATAACAAATAGTATATTACAGACAAAAGACTTTACAATTCACAAACATTTAAAAAGCATTAACCTGCGTGCGTGTACATACATGTCAGTACATACACACAAAAAGTAGGTCACATGGGGGAGAGGTGTTGTGCCATGAGGTGTTGCTTTGTTTTTAAACCAGGTTTGCTGTTCACTTGCGCTATATGAGATGGAAGGGAGTTCCACATGGCTCTGTATAATACTGTACATTTCCTTGAATTTGTTCTGGACCTGGGGACTGTGAAAAGACCACTGGTGGCATGTCTGGTGGGGTAAGTGTGTGTTTCAGTGCTGTGTGTAAGTTGACTATGCAAACAATTTGGAATTTAACATTGTTTCTTATAAAAGATGTGATACAGTCAGTCTTTCCTCAACTCTTAGCCAAGAGAGACTGACATGCATAGTATCGATATTAGCCCTCTGACTACAATGAAGACCAAAAACAGGCCACTCTGTTCTGGGCCAGCTGCAGCTTAACTAGGTCCTTCTTTGCAGCACTTCACCATATGAATGGACACTTATCCCAAGAAATGTAACATTTAAACTAAAGCCTGCAGGACTTGGAGTGGGGTGAAAAAAAAAAGCTAATTATTTATTTTTCACAGATAGACCTCCCCATCTTCACAACCATTGAATCAATATGTTTTGACCAGGTAACGCCAAGTAATTTAGTTTCCTCAACTTGCTCAACAGCCACACCATTTATTACCAGATTTAGCTGTGGTCTAGAATTTAGGGGATGATTTGTACCAAATACAATGCTCTTAGGTTTAGAGATGTTCAACACCAGTTTATTACTGGCCACCCTTTCTAAAACTCACTGCAACTCTTTGTTAAGGTTTTCAATGATTTCACTAGCTGTGGTTGCTGATGCGTATAGGGTTGAATCATCAGCATGCATGGACACACAGGCTTTGTTTAATGCCAGTTGCAGGTCATTGGTAAAAATAGAAAAGAGTAAAGGGCAAAGTCAACTGCACTGCGGAACATTAGAAAAGCTTCCATTAAGGAAAACCTTCTGTATTCTATTAGATAGATAGCTCTGAATCAATGATATGGCAGAGGTTGAAAAGCCAGAACACATACGTTTTTTCAACAACAGGTTACAGTCAATAATATCAAAGGCTGCACTGAAATCAAATCCAATCAATTAATCAAATGTTTTTATAAAGCCCTTTTTACAAACAGCAAGCAATTGAGATGTAGAAGCACGGTGGCTAGGAAAAACTCCCTAGAAAGGCCGGAACCTAGGAAGAAACCTAGAGAAGAACCAGGTTCTGAGGTGTGGCCAGTCCTCTTCTGGCTGAGCCGGGTGGAGATTATAACAGTACGTGGCCAAGATGTTCAAACGTTCAGAGATAATAATAATCACAGTGGCTGTAGAGGGTGCAACAGGTCAGCACCTCCGGAGTAAATGTCAGTTGGCTTTTCATAGCCAAACATTCAGAGACAGCAGGTCTGGAACAAGGTAGCACGTCCGGTGAACAGGTCAGGGTTCCATAGCTGCAGACAGAACAGTTGAAACTGGAGCAGCAGCACAACCAGGTGGACTGGGGATGCAAGGAGTAGTCCTGAGGCATGGTCCTAGGGCTTAGGTCCTCTGAGAGAGAGAGAAAGAAAGAGAGAGAGAGAGAGAGAGAAAGAAAGAGAGAGCGAGAGAAATAGAGGGAGCACATCTAAATTCACACAGGACACCGGATAAGACAGGAGAAATACTCCAGATATAACAAACTGACTGTTAGGAAAATTATGATTAAATGACTGAACAATATTCTCATTTTAAATGGAACTGTAACTAAGTAAACTTATACTCTGTTTTATTATATCTGATTAACAATATGAGTTCATAAGAAGGGATTGTGTGACACGGACAAGGAGTAATTAAAGTTAATGAACACCATTCCAACTAGGCAGAAAGGAATGAGTTGTGGATTAAGTAAGCAGATAAGGTAGTTAACCTATGGTTGAACTGACGAAACTGAGCTCTGGGGTGTTTTAGATAAGACAGTGAGTGCATTCCTAGGTTTTCTGAGGGCGACAGAGAAGGTGACGGAATCGAACCGGCATTGCTTTTCCCAGTCTACAGGATGATGGTAAATAGTCTTTATTCTCGATTTTGGGAGGAATTATTTAAGGTATTTTTGATTGAATGTTCTAAAGGAGCTTGGAATTAATCAATGATAGGTGCTTGAATATTCTAAACAAATACAATGGGTTTCTACTTTGTGTTTTAACCAAGATCCATAGGAAGGAAGGAATACAGGTCTGAAATTACCTGTGGTATGGTGCACTACCGTAAATAAAAGAGAACTTAATAAATCCTGGTTTTGCATGCCGAAGGGTTATTAAGGGTGGGATATAGTAAGTTTTGTTAGGACGGTCGTTCTGTACAAATAGGATAGCCATTAATTCAAAAGACATACCTAAATAAAGTTTCAACCTAAGTAGTCTATCTGTATATGGGAAGTAGTCTGACTATGAAAAGTAGCAGATAGATATATTAAAATAGGTGAGGATAAATTAGGCTTGGTGAGAAGGCAGGGTAATTCTAGGCGAACGTAATAACTGAACCTATTCAATTACTCAAGTAAATAATATCCAAAGGAGGTGGAGAGGGAAACCTAGTCTAGAGAAGTGAGATATGAGATATTAACGTTGACAGTCCCAAGGAACAATAGTTTATAATTAGCTTCTAATTGTATACGGGTGAAATTTAATGTCCGATCAAAAGTCAAAGCTATAGACGAAGTTTCCAGAAAGGTGAAATAAATATAGAAACCCATACACATTGATTATCATTAAAGAGACACACACAGTCAGACAGGAGAGCAACTAAAGTAACTGTGTAACGGTAAATACACACAGATAGAAGGTAAAACGTAGAAAGGCATAGATAAGTGATTAAATACCATAGCTACTAGTAATCCTCAAAAGAGGTCTCGGAACTAATGGGAGACGACCAATATATGGAACAGAGAGACCAAAGAAACATTGATTTCGTTCTAAAATGGAGAAAGAAATATGATTTTGATGGCCGTCTAAATGTAGAAAAGCTGGAATCACTTATAAAACAGATACATAAGGAATGTGGATTTTTTTTTGAAAAAGCAGAATAAACAGGTGTTATACACAGCCAGAGTTTGGCTTTCAGAAGCAAAAAAGAGAGTTGAGGGTGAAAATAGGACGAAACCCAAAAAGAGCCAAGATGCGCTGCCCTCCGCTCCCGCAGATGAAAAAGTTAGCCAATTGGGCGGGGGTGAGGGAAACAAACTATATCCTTCCCAAGTATACCAGGAATACAGAGGTAATCTTATCGATGAAATAGAGGTTGTGAGAATAGGGCTGCAGGAGCTACCTGCAATATCACCACCCATATGTGTGAAGCCTGCTGAAGCTGAGGGAGAGATAATAGAGGTAGAAAAAGGAAAAAAGTCGAGAAAAGTGGATAGGGTGAGTCAAAAGAAAAATATTAAATGTTTTAATTGTAATGAAACTGGACATTTCACCCGGGAGTGTAACACTCCCTGCAAACGTCACCACCAAGATTGTAATTTAACTGAGGGGAACATCAGAGGTGACAATCGTGGGGAAAAAGGGTTCAGATACAAAGAGAGCGAGATTAATGAGAATCCTCGCTGAGGAAAAGTTTGGGCTTTTAAATTAGGGCTATTTTCTGTTGTCCCAATTTCGGAGTTACGAATACAGAGAACTGTAAAATGGGTCTATTTGCGGAGAATCTTAGACATTTACATAGCGTTGGTGGTATAGTGGTGAGCATAGCTGCCTTCCAAGCAGGGTTCGGTTCCCAGCCAAGGCTTTAACTATAATAATCTGAGTTTTTGATTGGAATTGAACTGTTTGTTAGTATTGCCTAGAAAGTTATAGTCCTTAGTGTTTGTATAAGATATAAACTGAACGTTTTAATAGCTTGTTTAGTTCAAATTGATAGACTAATTCATGGAACTAAAAATAATAACGAAGCTAATTTTGATGCAAGACGATGTCTGTTCACTAAATGATCTGTTTGAATAATGTCTTGGGAATAGAGTCGTAATTAAAAATGCTGAATCAAAGACGAGACAGTTACTTAAATCTAATGAATTCTAAATAATAATGAAGAGACAATTACGATAGATTTGTTCCCATCGAAATGTTCTTAGAAATTTAGCGAATTGAGAGATGAGAGATGTTGATTGATGTTGTAAATTCTAATTCAAGATTCAACAGATGTGATAAATTAGGTTGGTTTATCGAACCCCTACTACTGAGTGGTGAAGTGTAAGTGGTCAAGAGTAAATGTTCAAGTATGATCAGTCAGGTGTGAGTGGTCAAGTGATAGTGATCAGCCAAGGTGTGAGTGCTTACCTTCATGCGGCTGTAGACGCTGCTGACCGGGGTGATCTTGAGGCCCCGATGCTTCCACACAGCCCACAGATGACCATCTTGTCCTCCTCACAGTAGAGGATCAGGGGGTTTTCGTGCTTGGGGTATGTCTCTGGCTGAGCCCTCTTTTGCCCACTCATCTCCTGCAGCACATCCACGATCCTGGCCAGGCTAACATTGGATGGAGGGCTGTTCCCATCCACGGCACAGCGGCACTCGGGACATTGCAGTTGGCCCTTGGGGTCCATGGTCATAGAACGCACACAGCACCAGCAGTAGGAGTAGCCGCACTGTAACATCAGAGGCTCGGCGAAGACATCCAGACACCTCAGCTGGTACTCCAGGGAAAGAAGGCTCTCTCTACCGTCCATCGGTACCAATAAAGAACAGAAAGAAGGCAAGAAACTCTGTCACCTGTTACATCTCAAATTATCTTCAACCTATGAAGTTTCAATGAATTGAACATGGACCGACCCTTCACAGTAGGCTCTCCTTGAGATTAGAGAAACTGTACTCAGCCTCTCAAGCGTCTACCGTACTGAGAGACAAGAGTTGATATTATCCTGCTCTGGTGCCAGTGAGGTCAACCATGTGAACACACAGATGCCTCTACACTCGCACACACACACACAAACAGACAGAAACGTACACAGAGACACATGAAAACGTACACATGCACATACATGCACACCCAGACTTGCACGCATGCACACATGCACTCACACACACACAGTTATGGGTCACCTTGAGGCCCTGTTTCTCACAGCTCCCCCTGCTGCTAAGTGTAGACCACTTCACTTTAAGCAGCTGATTGCCCAGAGACATGGCCACTCTGAAGTCAAACACACTAAACATCATGCCTGGAATAAGGGAGAGGCATTAAAGTAATTTAGGGCTCGATTCAATCTGTATCGCTGAAGTTCAGAGCTATAACACCATTTAATTTCCGATTGAGCCGCCATATGCAGCGTTTCCCTTGAATGCAGTCTCTGCTAACTCAGGAACATTGCCTTTAAATGTCTATTGCGCTGAATCGCAGTTCTTCGGCTCTACAGATTGAATGGAGCCCTTAGATATTCTAGGAAGAAATGAACTGAAATGATGTCAAAGGAACTCATGTATTTGGTTAATTTAACATAAAATGTGAATGATAATACTAAAGATAATCTGGTCTTGGCTTTTAGACTGCTCTTTGTGGTGATCCCAACCCGAGGAATTCCTCAGATAATTATCCTTATCAAAGCCCAGCTATTCTTGAAAATAGAGACCAATCAAAAGTATTCCAATGAGAGACAATTGAAAAAATTACACTGAACAAAAATAAAAACAATTTCAAAGATTTTACAGTTCAAATACAGTAAGGAAATCAGTAAATTGAAATAAATTAATTAGGACCTAATCTATGGATTTCACATGACTGGGAATAAAGATATGCATCTGTTGGTAACAGTAAAAAAGGGGCATGGATCAGAAAACCAGTCAGCATCAGGTGTGACCATAATTTGCCTCATGAGGCGCTGCACATCTCCTTCACATAGAGTTGATCAGGCTGTTGGTTGAGGCCTGTGGAATGTTGTCCCACTCTTCTTCAATGGCTGTGCGAAGTTGCTAGATAATGTCGAGAACTGGAACACGCAGTCGTACACGTCGATTCAGAACATCCCAAATATGCTCAATTATCGGCATGTCTGGTGAGTATGCATGCCATGGAAGAACTGGGACATTTTCAGCTTCCAGGAATTGTGTGCAGATCCTTGCGACATGGGGCCGTGCATTATCATGCTGAAACATGAGGTAATCGCGGCGGATGAATGGCACGACCTTGAGCCTCAGGATCTCGTCATGGTATCTCAAATTGCAATCAATAAAATGCAACTGTGTTCCTTTTCCGTAGATTATGCCTGCCCATGCCATAACCCCACCACCACCATAGGGCACTCTGTTCACGCAGATGAACTTCCCTGAGACGGTTTCTGACAGTTTGTGCAGAAATTCTTTGGTTGTGCAAACTCAGTTTCATCAGCTGTCCGGGTGGCTGGTCTCAAACAATCCCGCAGGTGAAGAAGCAGGATGTGAAGGTCCTAGGCTGGCTTGGCTACACGTTGTACCTCTCTAAAACAATATTGAAGGGAGCTTATGGTATAAAAATACAAATCTGGCAACAACTTTGGTGGACATTCCTGAAGTCAGCATGCCAATTGCGCACTCCCTCAAAACTTGAGACATCTGTGGCATTGTGTTGTGTGACAAAGCTGCACATTTTAGAGTGGCCGTTTATTTTCCCCAGTACAAGGTGCACCTGTGTCATGATCATGCTGTATAATCAACGTATTGGCAAAGGAGAAATGCTCACTAACAGGGGTGTAAACAAATTTGTGCACAACATTTTATTTCAGCTCATGAAACATGGGACCAACACTTTAAATGTTGCTTTTATATTTTGTTCAGTAATATATATATATATATATATAAAAAATACTGTGTACAGTTTATACTTGTTCCAGGTACATGGAGAGAGAAAAAAAACATTGGTAAAAGATCCCAGAATCCTAGTGTTCTTGCAGGCCCAGTCTCCAAGATCAAATCAAACTTTATTTGACACATGCTCAAAATACAGTGTAGACCTTACCATGAAATGCTTACTTACAAGCCCTTAACCAACAGTGCAGTTCAACAAGAGTTAAGAAAATATTTACCAAATATATTTTTTAAATAAAAAGTAACACAATAACGAGGCTATATACATACATACAGGTACCGAGTCAGTGTTCAGGGGTACAGGTTAGTTGAGGGAATTTGTACATGTAGGTAGGGGTGAAGTGACTATGCATAGATAATAAATATTGAGTAGCAGCAGTGTACAAAACAAATGGGGGGAGTCAAATGTTAAGGAGCCTTTTGGTCCTAGACTTGGCACTCCGGAACCGCTTGCCATGCGGTAGCAGAGAAAACAGTCTATGACTTGGGTGACTGGAGTCTTTGACAATTTATTGGCTTTCCTCTGACACAGCCTATTACAGTTGAATTCGGAAGTTTACATACACTTAGGTTGGAGTCATTAAAACTTGTTTTTCAACCACTCCACAAATGTCTTGCTAACAAACTATAGTTTTGGCAAGTCGGTTAGGACATCAAAGAGGCACTGAAGGTAGGCCTTGAAAGACATCCACAGGTACACCTCCAATTGACTCAAATTATGTCAATTAGCCTCTAAAGGGGACAAAGATCAGAGGACATTTCTCCAAAAAGTACGGTCTGATGAAACAAAAATAGAACTGTTTGGCCATAATGACCATCGTTATGTTTGGAGGAAAAAGGGGGAGGCTTGCAAGCTGAAGAACACCAACCCAACCGTGAGACACGGGGGTGGCAGTATCATGTTGTGGGGGTGCTTTGCTGCAGGAGGGACTGGTGCACTTCACAAAATAGATGACATCCTGAGGAAAGAAAGTTATGTGGATATTTTGAAGCAACAACTCAAGACATCAGTCAGGAAGTTAAAGCTTGGTAGCAAATGGGACTTCCAAATGGACAATGACCCCAAGCGTACTTCCAAAGTTGTGGCAAAATGGCTTAAGGACAACAAAGTCAAGATATTGGAGTGGCCATCACACAGCCCTGACCTCAATCCTATAGAAAATGTGTGGGCAGAACTGAAAAAGCATGTACAAAGAAAAAAGGCCTACAAACCTGACTCAGTTACACCAGATCTGTCAGGAGGAATGGGCAAAAATTCACCCAATTTATTGTGGTAAGCTTTTGGAAGGCTACCTGAAACGTTTGACCCAAGTTAAACAATTTAAAGGCAATGCTACCAAATACTAATTGAATGTATGTAAACTTTGGACCCACTGGGAATGTGATGAAATAAATCAAAGCTGAAATAAATCTTTCTCTCTACTATTATTCTGACATTTCAAATTCTTAAAATAAAGTGGTGATCCTAACTGACCTAAAACAGGGATTTTTTTTACTAGGATTAAATGTCAGGAATTGTGAAACTGAGTTTAAATGTATTTGGCTAAAGTGCATGTAAACTTCCGACTTCAACTGTATGTGTTAACTGAATATAAGCAAGTTATGTCTGCTAAATAATCAAATTGATGGCACAGTTTAGCCTCGGCACATACATAAAGCTGACTGACTCATTCATGGCTTTGGATCAAAATAAATAAGTACCAACATTATTTCTGATAGTCTATAATAAAGAAATATTTTGGTTATCCTGACCTGGACACCATGTACAGTATTATAATAGCCCATCATGGGCTATTAGCAGGACAATATACCTTTACCAACACCTCTCTGTATTTTGATACTTTGTGCAAGGCAATTGATCAGAATTAAAAACTTTGGCTGGGGCATCCCATTGCTACAGATGCTGGTTTGATACCTGTGCCGACAGCCACCGGGAGACCCATATGAAATTATTTTATATATATCTATAAATATTATTTTGGCTTTTATTCAGATTACAAACTGCGTTGCTACAGATGCTTGTTCGATACCTGTGCCGGCCGCCACCGGGAAACCCATGAGGCAGCTTTTGGTTTCTCTCATTCTAAAAACAGAAATAAATAATTATAAATAACAAACTGACTTTATTTACAAATTTGTGAGAATGTCTCACCCCATGTTCAAGAATGGCCTTTTTCCTCGCTCACTCTAGGTGAAATTAAAACGAAAACATCTCCAAAATATCGTTATTTTTTAATCAAAGAGATTATTATTATTATTAATTTAGAATTATATAAAAGCCCCTTAGATATTTTCACATATCAGATTTGCCCTAACGAAAAATGTCCCTTAGATTAATTTAGAATCCTCCAATCCTCTTATGCTCTTAGTAATGTAGCCTACTCCCGACCACCACATTGTACAGAGTCATATTTTCCGTTCCATCCTAACGGAAACCCTGAGGGTTTCACTTTTTGTTTTTCTTGGAATAGAAACCCCATAATATTAATCAAAATAATTAAGCTATATTTCTTCAAATCAATCCCATATACTATGTTCTTACAAAAAAGTTTTAAATTCTCTAGTAATGCCAATATTGAAGACTATCAAATGCTTCTCAAAGATGCCCTCTGGTGGTCAAACTAGCTCTAACTAGCATTAATGGTAAAAATGTCTGACAATTAAATAACGTGCCATAGAATTCTGCAGCAGGACGCAAGGTGTGTTTGCAGTATGATACAACTTTTAAAGGAGAAACCAGTGTAGTTTGTTTAAGGGCATAATGGGATTTCTTATAAGCATCCGGATTAGTGTCTCGCTCCTTGAAAGCGGCAGCTCTAGCCTTTAGCTCGATGCGGATGTTACCTGTAATCCATGGCTTCTGATTGGGATATGTACGTACTGTCACTGTGGAGACAACGTCGTCGATGCACTTGTTGATGAAGCCGATGATTGAGGTTGTATACTCCTTAATGCCATTGGATGAATCCCGGAACATATTCCAGTCTGTGCTAGCAAAACAGTCCTGTAGCGTAGCATCCAGGTCCTCTGACCACTTCCGTATAGAGTGAGTCACTGGTACTTCCTGATTTAGTTTTTGCTTGTAAGCAGGAATCAGGATATAATTATGGTCATGTTTTAATGGGTCAATAGACCTTCATCAGGGTTATTTCCATAGGACCACCATGTGAGGGCAGCAGGTCAACACAATACTACAGAGCATTCAACTCCACATTCAAATCCTGGGCTCAGATTTAAAGTTGCATTGTTGACAAGGGCTGACATCCGCAGCGTGTACCGTTTGTGATCTCTGCGAATGTCAGGGCAATTGCCATTAAAAGGCGTATTGCCAGAAGTGCAGTACACTTGTCCTTTAATTTATCCCAGCCATGGCACTAAAAGTAAATGGACACAAATATCTTTAATACAAATATCTTTAAAATCATCTTTATTTAAGATTTGTTCTCATACCGACCATAAGGCATCTGTACAAAGCACAGTTCCCATAGGGGTGTAAAAATCTCTTCCCTTAGATGTTGGACAGGTAGGTTGAATTATAAGCAGATATATTTTGGGGCATTTTTCATCCTTCATGTATTCTCTTAATCAATAATCTTAAATTACAGCTATTCATCTATTTCTTAGTTTGATCTCTTACAGCGTTCAGACATAGTGAGCTAAAGAAAAACAGTGTTTATAGCCATCAAGTATGTACATACAGAAACAACACATCACACATAGCAGACTGCACAGCACTACGGGAGAAATACCACAACTCAATGCTCCAAATACAGCTATATACAGGTCCCTACTATGGCACGTTGTTGCTACATTACCACTAACTTTAATGGAGGTGGGGGTGAGAGGTGTGTATTTGTGTGTGTTTCAGGGGGGGTTCATGTTGTTAGTTTATAAGGAGCACACAACCCTGCTACCGTAGCTTCCCCTGATCCACCGGATGGAGTGAGGGAAGTGGATGGAGGAAGAGGTGGAGGTGGGTGAGGGCATTGATTATACTCAAAGGCGGCATTGTGCAACGCTGGTGGTTTTCCTGAACCACTACTCGACCACTTTGACCCTGAACGTGACGCGCCCAAGGAACTTGTCACGGTCGTCACTGTTCCGCAGGTCGGAGCCCTCGATCTTACACTCTACGGTCAGCTCATTGTTGTAGTCCTCCTTGGTCAGCAGAAGCTTGACCGCGACCAGTGGCTGAACGTAGGTTGACTGGCAAACACACAGGAAGAGATGGAGATAAACCACTGTTTATTCATATATGCACAGATGTGCGCATATCCACACACATAACAGTCATTGTCATGACAATACACTGGCATTAATGTAGTCTTAATTCACTCCCATACATTTCCTAGCATTCTCTTCTCGCCAGACTGCCTTGACAATGGTAACATTAACTACTTGTAATTAAGTTAAATTATTCTATTCATGAACAGTTTCCTTCTCAATATAAATATGTAACGTAATGTACTTACATGTAAATTTTTTCCGTAATAAGGGAAGTACATCTTATCGAACCGCCCCTCGGATGGGAAGTACTGCATCTGCAGGGGGCTTTCTCTCTGTGGGAGGAAGAGGAGGATGAAGAGGAAGGAGGGGGTGAAGAAGAGGAGGAGGAGGAGGAAGAGGTGTGAGATCACAGAACTATACATATGAAGACCCTTGGAACAAATGACTCTCAGAACAACAATCTGACTAACTCTGTAAACAACAACCCTGTAGTGGACAAACAGACACACACACACACACACACTGTAGCTTTACACATGTGCACACGGCATGGCCCACACAACATAGTGTAAACCACCACACACTCTCACAGTACACAACAGTTACCACACATGCGCACGGACGCATAATATAGCTACCATCCACTCACACATACCCGTACAAACACGCGCACGCACACACATACAATCTGCCACCAGATGGTTCTCTATGGTTATCAGAATGGTCTACGGTGGAGAGGAGAAATTCAAATGAATTTAGAGAGAACGAGAGGAGGACAGATGGGAGTTAAAACACCAGTGAAGTATTTAAAAGAGCCTTTTCGTTTGCTGAAAAGCAGAGTACAGCATCAGTGTTTCTCTGTTCACCTTTAAACATTTGCAAACAGGTCACAAAGTTCAGAGTTGACAGTCTTGGTGAGGGAGAGATGAAACCCAGATCACGCGCGCTGAGAGAGAGAAGTTGTTAGAATGTCAGAGCCAGGGCCTCCCGAGTGGCGCAGTTGTCTAAGGCACTGCATCACAGTGCTAGCTGTGCTACTAGAGATCCTGGTTCGAGTTTAGGCTCTGTTGCAGCCGGCCACGACCGGGACACCCATGGGGCTGCGCGCAATTGGCCCAGCATCGTCCTGGTTAGGGGAGGGTTTGGCCGGCAGGGATGTCCTTGTCCCATCGCGCTCTAGCGACTCCTGTGGCGGGCCCGTGCGCATACACGCTGACATGGTCGCCAGCTGTATGGTGTTTCCTCCAGCACATTGGTGTGGCTGGCTTCCGGGTTAAGTGGGCATTGTGTCAAGAAGCAGCGTGGCTTGGTTGGGTCGTGTTTTGAAGTACGCACGGCTCTCAACCTTCGTCTCTCCTGAGTCCGTATGGGAGTTGCAGCGGTGAGACAAGACCGTAACTACCAAATGCATACCATGAAATTGTGGAGAAAAGGGGGTAAAAGTCATGTCAGAGCCAGACAAAAACCAGGGAAACATTGTTAGTGGGAGCCATGGTGCAGCGGAGCAGGGTTCTAAAATCAATGGAATTAACCTTTTCAGCTTACCATCCAGATATATACACCAACTGCAGTTATATACAGTCAGTGACAATAATTACTAAAAAGATCAATGCTTTAACATTGACTATTTCTCAGTCTATATAGTCTCTGAGGTGATTAGGTACTGTATATAGGGGTTAGAGTAGAAAGCTCAACAATATGAACGCCATGAATGCTGTTTAAGCAGCAGAGGTCAAAGCGCCACATCACAGAGTTGGACAGAAGCAGCGCAGAAAGGTAATGGAGAAAGGCTAGGGCTAGGACCATGGGAAAACATAGGGGGCTATGACCCAATTTCTTACCCACCAGTGAACTGCTGGCCCTACAGGCAGCGTGGAGAGAAATCAAATACAGACACGTGTGTGAAAACACAGACTGAAACATACATGTGCATATCTACATAATGCACACACACACACACACACACACACACACACACACACACACACACACACACACACACACACACACACACACACACACACACACACACACACACACACACACACACACACACACACACACACACACACACACACACAAAATACAAAAAAACATAGACACATAACCTGTCTCTAAAAGTCCTAGCACACAAAGACACAACCTGGAACACACACACAATTAACTGTTTGTTTGCTTACCTTAGCTGTGCAGTTAATGTAGGGGTCCCCGCGCGGTTTCAGTCCAATGATCTGCAGGAGTGAGAAGAATACATTAAAATACTATTATAGCAACCTTTCTTTACATGTGTTCTATATCCATTCCACAAGCTTGTTTACATGTAAAAATGATCGAGACACCAGATTTCAGAATGGTCTCAGAAATGGAAGCACTGATTTGAGATATGTTAAGAAGTAGCTCAGTTAGTGACACAATGAGGTCATTTGATATGAGCTGGCCAAGTCTGTAGATAGGGCACATGTGTGCTGCCTGCTTACTGAAGGGCCAGGGATTTTGACTGTCATAGACATAGCGTTCTCAGAGATGCCTAAGAATCTTCTTAATTGCCCCTGACTGGATTTATTAAGTTGGATTGAACTGAATACCAATCAGGCTACACAGAGGCCAATCAATTCACTCTGACCTCAATCCCTGCAAACAGAGATGCTGACACAGGATGCCCTGTCGTCAGAGGATAATCCAAACAGTGATTAAAAAACAGTGGAAAGGACAGAGAATATGCACTTTTCAATATGAATTTGAACAAACTCTACGTCTGCATGAAGACAGAGAGAAGATACACTGAAAAGCTGTAGATCAAAGGCAATGGATCAAAGACAGGGAGGTACTCGTGTAGGGGAGGTAGTTCAGTGAACCACGCTTGTGTGATAAGTGACCTTGCCTGAGACCTGAAAACTTGTGTTACCTCCCAGAGCTAATAGCTTTAAGGCTTAAGCTCCAGTCTATAGGCTTTAGCTCAGTGGGCTAACGCTGCCCAATGCATTTTCAGAAGAGCAGAACCGACAACCTCCAGTCGGGGCACTCACCCTGTTCATCTTGACCAGGACGCAGGGTTTCCCCTCGGTGTAGCCAAAGGTGGTGTCAGACAGGCCGGAGCACTGCCTGAGCAGACTGCGCTTGAACTGACACACCTTCTTCTCCTCCTGATCATCCTGCTCATAGTACTCTCCCACCATACACAGCTCGTTCCTCTCCTGCACAGTGTCGTTGTATTCTGAGGGGTCCCAACATAGGGCACAGACTCAAGTTCCACTGTATTTGACAGCCTGCTATTTACCTGGTACAGACAGTATTCACCTAAATATTAAATGTCAACATTGTAGCTAATAATTATTTCACAGTAACGTATGCATTACTTGTTTGTTTGTTTGTTTGGGATACATATTACATAATCAGTGGAGGCTGCTGAGGGTAGGACGGCTCATAACAATGGCTGGAACGGAGCGAATGGAATGGCATCAAGCCAAGTGTTATTCCATTCCAGGCATTACCACGAACCCATCCTCCCCAATTGAGGGGCCACCAAACTCCTGTGGCATATGCATATTCCAGTGCATCTGCCAAGGATTACAGTGCACTTTCAAGTCAGGTAGAATACTCCTTAGTCATGTATACAAAGTGGAATCAACTGTAACTACTCAATCTCAAATTTGCTTTACCATGGTGGCCCAACACTAATACTGTATTTGTCCATTGGAGTCAAATGTACACATTCTTTAGAAAAAAATGAATGGGTCTGAAAGTGGGATTCTATCACTCACGCTGAAGGAAGTTCTCCAGATGCTGGACATACTGGCCGTACTGCTTAGTGTCGGTGCGGTTGAAGACGATGTCCAAGGACCGGGGCCTGATCACCAAACCTGAGGACAGGTAGGGGGAAACATGTCACGTCCAACTGTCTGCACCTACTAATGTTATGGAGATGGTCCAGTGAACCTCGCTCACATGACGAGTATCCTTGCATGAGACCTGAAGATTTGTGTTAGATCCCAGAGGGAATGCCTGGGCTTTAGCTCAGCAGGCTAACTCAATTCTGGTGGCATGCAAATGACCCCAATTCAAATCCAGCTTGTCACATTAATTAATGCTATTCATATAGCAAATGAGAGATATATACATTTTTATCAAAATCTTATACTTACAATAAGCCACATGTATTGCTTAGGCTGCCTGACATTGTTCGAAGGGGTTGCGGGGAGAGTTGTTAAAAAAAAAGAAGTTTAATTAGCTAAGTTTTCAAAACCGCCAATGATATTAACACTCGCCAGGTGAAAACCTTCTGGCAAAGAGAGTCAGCAGGTGACTGACCGTCAAGACAGGGGTTGCACTACTTTATGACCTGAGGCCTTTGGGTCCTGGTCAAAAGTATTGCACTATGTTAGGGAATATGGTGCCATTTGGGACTCAGTCAGGCCGTCTGCAAACTGCGAGGCAGAGGAGGCCATATTATCAGGACACTGTGATACACTTTGATACTATACTATAACACATATACAAATTTTTTGCCAAACCCCAAAAAGAAGCTAGTCAGAAGATTTGCATTTTAGCTGCAACTCTGCAGGTTCTGCTACACAGCCTTAGAAATGTATACAAGAGCAGGAAGAGTTATACAAGAACAGGAAGAGTTTTAAGACAGAATCCCCTTCGAGAGGTTTGGCTGCGAATGGGAGAGGGCATAAATGCGTAGTATGGCTCAACTGGTAGAACATGGTGCTTGCAAAGGCAATATCATGGGTTTGATTCCTGCTGGGGCCACCCTTACAAAAATGCATGACTGTGAGTCACTTTGGAGAAAAGCATCTGCTAAATGGAATATATTATTATTAATATAATATACAGTATTAGGACTTGTTGGCCTAAAGGAGGGGAGTTAGTTTCATGATGACCTCTCTGTCAGAGCCATGGAGTTGGAGAGAGGCTGTGGGGAACAGATGGGTGCTATACTGGTAGACCAGCGGGAGGATACCTGCACAGACAGACTCTCTAACTCCTACACACATGCACACACACAACTCTGCTCCATAATTCACAGGATCATATTTCTAACTCTTCTATTTTTTTTGTTACACTGGCACAGTATTTTAATTTTTAATTTCTAAAATGCCAACAGCAGTCAGTCAGTGTTTGACTGATCTGTTAATTCGCTGATTGCTTGCGTGTTTTGGCAGCGGCAGTCAGCTCCTCTGAAAAATAAATGAATGGCGCTGGGCTCCTAACCAATTGTGCCATTGTGTGTGTTTTTTTGCGTTATTTGTAACTTATTTTGTACATATTGTTTCTGCCACCGTCTCTTACGACAAAAAAGAGCTTCTGGATATCAGAACAGCAATTACTCACCTCGTAATGGACAAAGATTTTTCTTTAACAAGTCAGATGCGAAGGATTTACTTCAGACACCCAACAAGGCCCAAATCCCCGTCATTCGCATGAGAAAGAGACGTAGATACCGGGGACATAGGTCGGGGTGCCTTGTAAGGATCCGACGGCGAGTGGTAAATCTGCCTCTACCATCAGTCCTATTAGCCAATGTATGCAGGGAAACTTTATTGCATGGAAACTTAAATCTGTTTTATATCATTTCGACCAGCATGTTAAATATGAAACCAAAGGAAGAAAAAAAACTTGACACCAACTTTACTCCACATAAAGACACGTACAAAGCTCTCCCTCGCCCTCCATTTGGCAAATCTGACCATAATTATATCCTCCTGATTCCTGCTTACAAGCAAAAACTAAAGCAGGAAGCACCAGCGACTCTGGTGCTATAAAAAAAGTGGTCAGATGAAGCAGATGCTAAGCTACAGGACTGTTTTGCTAGCATAGACTGGAATATGTTCCGGGATTCTTCTGATGGCATTAGTACACCACATCAGTCACTAGCATCATCAATAAGTGCATCAATGACATCGTCCCCACAGTACATACCCCAAACAGAAGTCATGGATTACGGGCAACATCCGCACTGAGCTAAAGGTTAGAGCTGCCGCTTAAAAAGACGCTTATAAGAAATCCCGCTATGCCCTCCGATGAACCATCAAACAGGCAAAGCGTCAATACAGGACTAAGATTGAATCTTACTGCATCGGCTCCAACGCTCGATGGATGTGGCAGGGCTTGCAAACTATTACATGCTACAACGAGAGTCACAGTCGAGAGCTGCCCAGTGACAATAGCCTACCAGACGAGATAAATTACATCTATGCTCGCGTCGAGGCAAGCAACACTGAAACATGCATGAGAGCATCAGCTGTTCTGGACAACTGTGATCATGCTCTCCATGTGAGTAAGACCTCCATGTGAGTAAGATCACGGCGATGTGAGTAAGACCTTTAAACAGGTCAACATTCACAAGGCCGCAGGACAAGATGGATTACCAGGACGTGTACTCTGAGCATGCGCTGACCAACTGGCAAGTGTCTTCACTGACATTTTCAACCTGTCCTTGGCTGAGTCTGTAATACCAACATGTAATACCCTAGACCCACTCTAATTTGCATACCGCCCCAACAGATCCACAGATGATGCATTCTCTATTGCACTCTACACTGCCCTTTCCCACCTGGACAAAAGGAACACCTACGTGAGAATGCTATTCATTGACTGCGTCAACGTTCAACACCATAGTGCCCTCAAAGCTAATCACTAAGCTAAGGATCCTGGGACTAAACACCTCCCTCATCAACTCGATACAACATACCTGCCACGCTGATCCTCAACTCTGTGGCCCCTCAGGGGTGCGTGCTCAGTCCCCTCCTGTACTCCCTGTTCACCCATGACTGCATTGCCAGACACGACTCCAACACCATCATTAAGTTTGCCGACGACACAGCAGTGGTAGGCCTGATCACCGACAATGATGAGACAGCATATAGGGAGGAGGTCAGAGACCTGGCCATATGGTGCCAGGATAACAACCTCTCCCTCAACGTGATCAAGACAAAGGAGATGATTGTGGACTACAGGAAAAGGAGGACCGAGCATGCCCCCATTCTCATCGACGGGCTGCAGTTAGAGCAGGTTGAGAGCTTCAAGTTTCTTGGTGTCTACATCACCAACAAACTAACATGGTCCAGCCACACTAAGACAGTCGTAAAGAGGGCACGACAAAGCCTATTCCCTCTCAGGAGACTGAAATGTTTTGGCATTGGTCCTCAGATCCTCAAAAAGTTATACAGCTGCACCATCGAGAGCATCCTGACTGGTTGCATCACTGCCTGGTATTTCAACTGCTCTGCCACCAACCACAAGGCACTACAGCGGGTACATCACTGGAGCCAAGCTTGCTAACATCCAGGACCTATATTCTAGGTGGTGTCAGAGGAAGGCACAACAAATTGTCAAAGACTCCAGCAACCCTAGTCATAGACTGTTCTCTCTGCTACTGCATGGCAAGCGGTACTGGAGCGCTAAGTCTAGGTCCAAAATGCTACTTAATAATTATTTGTTATTTTTATTATATCTTTTACTCATCTATTTTTTACTTAACGCTTACTTTTCTTAAAACTGCATTGTTGTATTTCACTGTAAGGTCTACTACCTGTTGTATTTGGTGCATGTGACAAATACAATTTGATTTGATTTGTCAAGCCAGTCAGGGCTTCAGTGGGACATGGCAGCAGAGTCCGAGACACTGTGCATGCCAGGCGCAAGCAGAGACAGCTCTGGTGTTAGTGAGTGAGCATGCTCCCATTCTGCAGGAGCCTTGTCTATGTGTCAACAGCAGTCCAGATGCGGCAAGAAAAGAAAGCGACGCAGTCCGTGAGAGACAATGACATGTTTGAGAAAGAGTGAACATATTCATATTTTACGTGTGTGA